>NC_084502.1:22570538-22830538 GCF_024500385.1 Phyllopteryx taeniolatus | reverse complement strand
TTGGATTTGTAAGATGACCGGCACACTGGAACCAGCACTGTTGTTTTTTCCTGAGGCAGATGGAGATCCACAGTCTTCCTGTTTGATTCCGTTGACTTCATTGTAAGTGGAACTCAAACTTATACAGCTCACGTCGACTGTTGATGAACTGTCCAACTTAGATGCATTTAGTGTCTGTTTGGTCTCTGTGTGGGCGGACAGTGGCGAATGGGACACAGATACAGTCTGATCTCCGTTCTGCAAGACCTCTATGGCTATCGTCTTTACGCTTTCAGCCTCTGAGTCCTCTGGTGTTGGTGACATTGCCTCGTCGCTGCCCTCGTCTTCCTTCTCCATCGCCACCACCATGTTCTCCTCCAAGAACTCCTCAATCTCTTCCAGAGTGGGCTGAAAAAGAATCGCCGCAGGATCCTGGAGCTCATCCAGAAGAATCGGGAACTCGCAATAGTCCTCTTTGGCTTGGTGCTGCACGAGGCCCAGCCTCTGGTCCCTCTTGGACTCCCAAGTGAGGCCCATAGGTAAAAGAGGGGCAGTTGAAGATGAGGGAGGTGGTATGGAGAGCAAGCTGCTGCTGCTGATGCTGGAGCTCATTGAGGTGGTCATTCCCTGCGAGAGGAGGAGATCTAGCAGGCTGTCTTGACTCTCACCTCCAGAAGAGCTCCTCGCCTCATAGCCGGAGTTTATGTGGGCGTGGGATTTGGGCGACGGCGATTCCGGGCTGGAGCAGAGGGAGGATCGAGGGCTGGAGGAGATGCTGAGGTCATCCTCAGAGAGCCCGGGCGAAGAGGACACCCCTTGGTAGGGGTGGTAGATGCACGCGTTGGTCACCATGACACCTCGGGACACCACCTCGCTGGCATCGCGACAGAGGCTGCTGTGGTCACACGCCGATGAGCTAGTATAGTACAGGAAGGTCTCCTCACCAAGCGGTAAGTGATCCACCATTCCTGTTAGGGTGAATGGCAGCTGGACTCTGCTCTGCTCTCAAGATGTTTTGATGCAAGTTTGGAGACTTGGCTAAATATTAATGAAAATGTCTCTCATCCTCCTGCGGAAGACAAAACAATTGGAAGCATCTGTTAGAGCAAGAATATCCTGTTTGGGAACACATTTTTGCAAGAAAACAAGTTGAAACCTACTTTAAAGTTGAATTGTAGTTACTCTAAATGATTATTGATTACTTCCAGCGGAGCCAGTCTAGCATCACTCTCTTTGGCAACATGAACATTGAGGTTAATATTCTACAAGGGTCCGTAAGCTTCACAGAAATGTGGAAGCGAGCAGACCGAGCGACTGAACATGATGACTTTTTGGCCTCTGCGCACTGCCTGCTGCACATGTATGAAAGAAGTTCTGTGTGTGTGTGTGTGTGTGTATAGCAGCTGGTGTGGCGTACATATGGCGTACACTGACCATGTGGAAACAGGAGTTCCCATTTCCCAGCTGCTATAAAGCAGGGCAGCCACATGGCTTGAGGGGGAAAAAATAGCAGATACAGAAGAGATGGCATTTATTCAATATTACTTGCTGCTTTTTTAATGATTCATACCATAAGACGGTTGCAAATAAGCATGATTTGCTACGTCATAACATTCAAGTGCCCTTTAAAACGAACAATGACTGTTTTGTGACTAGATCATTTAAAGCCATAAAAAGTTGTAACTGTAGGGCAACTTCAAATAAACCGTGAATGCGCCATCTAGTGTTCGGTGAGCAAATCCCGCTTTCCAAAGTGAAGCGTCAGTTCTCTCAAAGTCGGTCTTTTACGTATTTTAATATATTTATCGCTTATAATACGATAGCAAACATACTTGTATTACATAGCTGTCACTCTTTATTCAAGGTGCCATTATTTTGTATCTAAAAGAAGGCAAAACGTTTGACTTATTTGGTCAATGAGTAAAAAGGATACAAATGCTTCATCGAGGTAGTTTAAATAAAAAGAGAAGAAAAGAAATAAAGACAAGATAAATACTTGATGCACACTTTGGCTTAGCTGAGTGTGGAGTAATTTGCCCTATAGTAACCTCTGCCTCGCTTCAGCATATGCTGCATCCAAATAACTTCAGATATGCACGACGAAAAACTAAAACTCAATTGTGCATACAGCCGCGGCTTTGACATGTTGACGCAGTGCAAAGAGCCTGCCCGCGTGTGTAAAGTTGTTTTGTGTGCGTGTAATTTGTGCAAGTCGCGAGCGTGCCTCACACTGCGGCAAATCAACAACAGCGCGTACACGATGCACTGCACGATGCGCGCGCTTGTGTGTGCGTGTGTTCTCTCACCTGTGCGTGTGAAAAACGAGGTTTTAACTCTCCTGACTGCACCGCGCTCTCCTCGTCCAAGTGTTCCTCCGTGCGTAATGGTGAAAACACTCCGCGGGTGGGTGCATAGCGCATTTCTCTCTCTCTCTCTCTCTCTCTCTCTCTCTCTCTCTCTCTCTCTCTCTCTCTCTCTCTCTCTCTCTCTCTCAAATGTACACGCAAGCACACACATCCTCAGTGCCTCTCTTGCTTTCTCATTGGGCTGTGCAGTTCAGTCACATGATCTCTTCTGGCCGTGTTGTGGGTTCGGTTTGTGAGGGCTCGCCTGCTCCGTGCGTCGCCATTGGTTCTTTGGTTGTAAAAGGAGGCCGGCGTGAGGGAATGCGTCAATGGAGAGAGTGAGAGAGGCTGGATCATGTGCAGAACACAAACAATGAACCTGACCCATTTTGTTGTTGTTTTTGTCCCCATTTTCTATTAGATGTACGATTCCCGTCATGCAAGTGACAGCCTTATAGAGGAACAGAATAGAAGGAATTGCAATTTTTCTCAAATTGTTAGCCTAAAACACCAAACCCTACTGTCTGAACCAAATGCTCAGTGCCACTTAGTGGTCACTGTTTTGGTAGAACCTTAAGCACTTTTCATCTACTGTAGTTAGACACAACTTGCAAAAATGTTGACCGACTTTAATGTAAGCACAGGTAGCGAAAGTGAAACTCAACTCACGCACAAGTGTCTCAACATAAACACAGCAACTCAAAACTGACCACACCACAAACTGGCTAATAATGTCAAGAAACCAATCTTAGCCACTTCAGCGAGCACTAATTGTTTCACTGGAGAGAGACAAGAAGTTAGGTGGTCGAGGAGGAAGAGAAGAGCGAGGAGGAGGAAGACTAAGTCCAATTAAATATTTCAGATGAAATACGGGTAACTTTCGTAACTTTCATGTTCTTGTTCAAGGTTGGACAATGAGGGAAGCGGGAACGCAGCGAGTGCAGCCAAACCTAAGCAGATTCATTGTGTCCACCGTAGTCCGAAGAACTTTACAGTATGACTCTATACATAGCCGTACACAAACAAAGGTGTTTCATTTTCCATTATACTTTTAGGCCTTGTACTTTTTATATTTTTATTTGTTTTATTACTCGTGCTTAACAGGATTTAGGGTTTTTCTGTTTTGCAAAATGCATTTCTATTGTGAATTATACAGATGATTTCTACATCTTTATGATCTGATCATGGTTTTCCTTTTTTATGTTGCGTATAATGACTTTTCAGTGGGGGTTTTCATTTTGATTGACTCGAGATCTGTTTTGATGCAATAGTTTGGTTTTCCAGGAAGAGTCTGCCGTTTTGTGTAATGTAGTTTTAAATTTCTGGATTTGTGTTTAAGGTTTTGGGGAAATGGGAGAGGTTTCAAGATATGGGTCTGATCAATTGTGAAAATGCCATTTGGCAAGTTGACTGCGGCAAAGAATAACACTGTAATATTGTACTTACAGTTAAGTGTTTTCGGGAATACTGTGATTTGCCCAGCACTGGATGACAAGCACTCCTTTCACAGGCTTGCTGTTATGTAACCTGAGAAGCACAAGTCGGTTTCCATTCATCATGTTATATGATGAGCCATTGTGTCCTTCTATGAGTTAAAAAAAACTTAAAATAAAATCCCTATAAGAAATACCGGTACAAGGAAATTGCATCATGTTCATGTCTCTGAATCTTTGGACAATGGCGGCCACAGTGAATCTCCTTAGCACTACACCGCGCTCGCTGCATTTCCGCTTCCCTCATCGTCAAGGCGCGGACAAGAATATTTCATCTGAAATACGTAACTGTTCTTTGACTTTTACTGTACCTCCTCTCTCCCCTCTTCCTCCTCGACCACCTCTTACTCTTACTCTGTCTCTAAGACGGTCTCTATCCATTGTGAAACTTCAACAACTAGTGCTCCCTGAATTGGCTAATATTGGTTTCATTAGGCACAAGTGATATCAATTTTGAGTTGCTGTGTTTACGTTGAGACCCCTGTGCTTTAAGTGTGTTTCACTTTTGCTACTTGTGCTTACTATTATGCAACACAAGTGTGCAAAATGTGCTTTAGCATATTTTCCCATTTTCTGACATAGAATCAAACACTAGCCCAGTCATTCCCAAACTTAGAGCGCCGAGGCCCTATTTTAAATCTTAAATCAAATATAGTTTTCATAACCGGAGTGAGTTTATGTGATGGTGATATAAAAATACAAAGTTAAAATATGTTTGCAAGTTGTGTCTACCAATGTGAAAAGTGCTTGAGGGTCTACCAAAAGAGTGACCCATTCAATAAGTGGGTTCAGGACACTGAGTATTTGTTTCACACAATAGAGTTTTGTGTTTTAGCAATTGAGAAATACTCTAATTGTCAATGTAAGTGAAAGATGTTTTGTATTGTAAAACCTAAATAAATAAATTCGACCCAAGGTACTGGGTACTGGGACACCTTTAACTGTTTGGAACCAGTAGTCTTATCCCCCAATTTTAAAATAAATATCTGGATCCAGTGCTTTGGTTTGGTGGCTCATGCCCTGGTCTCTGTCATCTCCCAGAGTCTCTCCCTGTTCGTCTCCTCCTTTTATAGGGCCATATTTTCCCCTAGGCTTAAGTCCGAAAAGGCGTGCAGCGCCGCGCTGTTATGACTGCGCCCATTCCGCCGTCCACCTAATTCTATCATTTGCACACCTTCTGGCCATAACCCTGAAGTGTGGGTGCTCCCCCTATTCTCCCAAAGACTTAAGCACATTTCCTTATCTGCACTTCTGAGGCATGTAGGAAGTCTACTGCCCCGAGAAGGTGAAACATCATATTGCATGTTTTGATTCAGTTAACTGCTCCGACGGCTGGTGACGGCCCGCCCGGTGCGGCGGCTGACTCGCGCTGATTGTACGAGAGACACCTGGCCCACTCACCGACTGCCCAACGGCTTTAATGTGTCCCTACCACAGTAAGCTGACGGTCAAACGGTAAGATAATAATGTATTGTATATCATATTAAATGGTGAAAGAAAATTCTGTCCCAGCTGACTTTTTTTTCACCCACGCGAGGAGCATTTCCGCTTCATTGCGCCTGGTGAATAATTTGTTTTGATGTTATTCATATCACTGTCGGTCATGAAATCCGTTTAAGTGACACTAGTATGGTTGCTGGCCAATGCTGATCAACAACTG
Organism: Phyllopteryx taeniolatus; assembly: GCF_024500385.1. Taxonomy (NCBI): domain Eukaryota; kingdom Metazoa; phylum Chordata; class Actinopteri; order Syngnathiformes; family Syngnathidae; genus Phyllopteryx; species Phyllopteryx taeniolatus. The sequence goes on along the minus strand of NC_084502.1, from coordinate 22,825,061 downwards.
CTGTTTCACTCGCTTTTCTATTGATGGGTCGGCTCTAAACATTCATTCAGTCATGAGCACAGTAATATGATATCTGATTAAATTACTTTTCTTGGATTTATAAAATATTGAATACAGTAACACTTGCTCCTTTAAAACAGACTCTTACATGAGCGATGTGCACGTCTCACTGGCGACGATTAGCTTCTGTATTTGGTACAGAAGTTAATTTCACATTTAAAGTGTGACATATTTCCCAAATGGGCGGCACGGTTGGAAAACTGGTTAGCACATCTGCCTCACAGTTCTGAGGACCGGGGTTCAAATCCCGGCCCCGCCTGTGTGGAGTTGGCATGTTCTCCCCGCGTGGTAGGTTAATTGATGACTCTAAATTGCCCGTAGGTGTGAATGTGAATGCGAATGGTTGTTTGTTTATATGTGCCCTGCGTCTGTACACACATGCACAAGCACACACTCATTCCAATTTAAAAAGGACAGTGGCGTCTGGCCACCTGTAACGTTTCCTAGCTAGAAAAACGTCAGCTAAGTCCTACCCAACAACATGAAGAGTGACCTCCAGTTAAGGCAGCAAAAATGAGGCCTTGTCATGAGAACAGTGTGTTGGGATTGCATGGTAGGTGGGAGGGAGTGTGGATCAAAGCATTATTGAAGCAAAGTGGGGAGGGTAAAATAAAGTTCCCACCAAGTACTGTAAGTATATTTTTATTTATCCAAGTACTGTATGTTTTTTTTTTTTTTTAAATATACTTTTCTAACTTGTTAAAAAGGACAAACAGTAAAACAACATTCTAAAGATCCGTCAAATTTTGGGGTTGCTTTTAATCACTTTAAGGGTGCTGTGCATTACTCCAGAGTGGTGCCCCATTTGGATTATTAAAAGATAATTACCTTTATGTCACAGACCGCCAAGTTCTACAAATGTTAAGTTCATCTTGAAGATTGGCTTCGATCCGTCTGAACTTGTCCAACCAAAGTTAATAAAGTTGGCCAAATAGAACAGCATGGAAAGATCTAAAGCTTGGCATTTATGGGTTTTAGAATGCTCTTCATCTACTGTGTACAATAAGAAACCTTAGACTAATGTAATTGTTATACCAACATGCTGCAGTTATTCACAAATTGAGAATAACAATGTTACAATGATGAACAATACAATGATGAACAGTACAATGATGTACTGTATACTGTATACTACTGTATAGTCATATTGAGACCCTAACTGGTCTGCACCCAGTTTTATTTTTAATAAACAGGCAAATCATCAGTTTTCCTCTCCCTGTCACACCAAAAAGGTTCTTCTGTATTTAAAAAAGACAAATACAGTCTTTCCACAAGAGTGGAAGGTGTTGCAGCTGTCGGTTTTAAATGCCTAGCATTAGCAGTAGGACATATAGCCTAAGCACTAAGGCCATGGTGAACGTGTTGCATATGAGCAAGTGACCTATTCAGCACATGAGTTAGTTTGTTTCCATGTTGCCTAATGACATCACTAATAGAACTTTTGCTTGGACTGCAGGTAAGCAGACCTCATCAAAAACATCTATTCTTAGTTTGATTTGCTGGCACAGCTTATGTGACTTTTTTTTTTCTTTCTTCAGTGGGCTCGGATAAAAGATCCTCTTTCAGGCTGCTTGTAAATATCAGGAGTGATTTATTGTTTCCGTGTGCACGAAGCGGAGTCAAGGTGGCACATGTGTGCTCACACCATCTCACTTTGACGAGTAGATGCTGCAGTTTGTAAACGTGGCAAAACCTCAGTACCACGGCTACTGTCAGTGGTGGGAAATAACCAAGTCCAACTGCTTTGCTACTGTAGTTTAGATTTTTTCAAGTATCTAGATTGTAATTGAGTACTTATTTTTCTGATGACGTTTTACTTTTCCTCCCCATATTTATATGTACTTTTTTTTGTCAAAATAGGTTTAAAAGACGTACATTGAGAGAGGTAAAGTCAAGAGTAGTTCATGGCCTTATTTCAGTGAGTTGTTTGATGTTGTCGGCTACAGGAACGAGTCATGGTGTATATGTTGTGTCTTTTGTGAAAACCTGAAAACCACCAGTTTCTGGCATTCAACAATTTTCAGTCTAATCTGAAGAAACACATGCAGAGGTGTCTCTTTTCAGTTGTTATCATTAGCTAGCTTACCATTTTTTGTTGTTGTTTTTTTTGTTTTTTGTTAGTCACTTCACAACGTCAGCAAAGCTACGGGCAGGATTAACACTACGACAATTAATAAAAGTGGGAAACCTTTGTGTGTGCCACATACTGTAACTAATTTTGTTATGCCAAATGATAAAAATGGGTATTGAATATTAACAGTAAAAATTCATTTTCACACATTTTTACTTACCTAAGTACATTTCAGAATGTGTACTTTTACTACTTAAGTAAAGGAGTTGAATCAGAACTTCTATTTTTTAGCAGAGTCTTACATTTAAAAAGTATCTGTACTTCTATTTGCGGAGTGTGAGTACTTTTGCTATCGCTGGCTACTGTTATAAACACTGCACTGTAACTGTTTGTGCCACTGCTTTGACAGCAAATTTCAAATGGGATACTTTGGTTGGTACCTTTAAAAATCCAGTAGACCATGAGAAGTCAAGTCCAGAAGACAGAAGTTAATTTGTTTAGATTTCCAATCATTTAGGAGCAAATGGAACTAAAATGAATGTGTTTCAGGGGTTGAACTTTTGCCATCAGCAAATAAAAGATAAAGAAGTGACATTACATTACGGCCTGCATTTGTCTTTACTTTTATATAGCTTCGTATCATTTATTTGAGATGTGCACAGTGGCTTGTTTAAACATTGCAATGATTGCACCATAGCTGAAGTAATCGGTAATACTTCTCCTCTTAATTGAAAAGCGCCAACTTGTCTAAGGCAACTGTGCCAATGACAACATTTGAGGTTCAAATGAGTGTTTATAATTGCTGCTGCAAATCAAATCTACCACGGCTCATTTATTCTCACATAGAAGCTCTACAAGGAGTTTTTTGCACAAATGCCTCAAAAAGAAGTTGGTGTTTATTAGACCTGAAGCCAACATTTGGTAATGACTTTGTACTTATTACAGTTAATAAGACCTTGTTAATTGTTTGTGGCTTAGTAACACTTCATAATCATTCAGATTTATCTTTTGGTAATCTTATTTTATTGTCAAACTCTAAAATACTTGCAGCTTGTTTAGAAGTGAGCCTTTTCTGGTTCCTATCACAGAAAAACAACACAATTGTGGGCAGCTACTTACAAATGCTAACCTCTCTACTATTGCATATTTTCCTGTCATCCATGTAGTTTAAAATATTGACAGCTTCTGTCATGAACTGTAAAAACAGGGCACTTTGAGGTGCAGCTCCTGCCATGGTGTTAAAAGCGTCTCCTTTTGCACATTTAATGGCATTCAGTATCCATGTCAAATATAACAGCTGACACTGGAGCTTGCACTGAAAATGTGTTCCAATCGGAGGCCAATCTGAATTTAAAACAAACAAACTAACAAAAAAAACATAAATTCCTTTGTCAGACTGTTTTTTTACATTTTTTTTATCCATCCATCCATCCATTTTCTACCGCTTATCCGAGGTCAGGTCGGCAGTAGCTTTAGCAGGGACGCCCAGACTTCCCTCTCCCCAGCCACTTCATCCAGCTCTTCCGGGGGGATCCCGAGGCGTTCCCAGGCCAGCCGAAGGATGTAGTCTCTCCAGCGTGTCCTGGGTCGTCCCCGGGGTCTCCTCCCGGCGGGACGTGTCCGGAACACCTCACCAGGGAGGCGTCCGGGAGGCATCTGAATCAGATGCCCCAGCCACCTCATCTGGATCCTCTCGATGTGGAGGAGCAGCGGCTCTACTCTGAGATCCTCCCGAATGACCGAGCTTCTCACCCTATCTCTAAGGGAGAGCCCTGCGGAGGAAAACTCATTTCGGCCGGTTGTATCCGGTATCTTGTTCTTTCGACCCACAGCTCGTGACCATAGGTGAAGGTAGGAACATAGATCGACCGGTAAATCGAGAGCTTCGCCTTTCGGCTTAACTCCTTCTTTACCACAACAGATCGATACAAAGTCCGAATCACTGCAGACGCTGCACCGATCCGAGTGTCGATCTCCCGTTCCATTCTTCCCTCACTCGTGAACAAGACCCCAAGATACTTGAACCCTCCACTTGGGGCAGGAACTCATCCCCGAACTGGAGAGGGCACGCCACCCTTTTCCGACTGAGGACCATGGTCTCAGATTTGGAGGTGTTGATTCTCATCCCATCCGCTTCACACTCAGCTGCAAACTGCTCCAGTGAGACAGAACACCTCCGACAGAACTTTTTATTATTTTATTTTATTATTAATATTTTTTTAGAAACTTGTAAGCCTTAAGTGGTTACATTTTAAAAGTCCGCTTTAAGTTGCACTAATGTCACTAATTATACTGTCAACAGTCTCGCATCAAAATACTGAGTGAGAGGCCAGGCATAAGAAAGACAACGGACACAAATGTTGAAGAAAAATGAACAAACCAGTCAGAGAGGTCTTATTTTTAAACTGTGTGTTTATTATTTCAGTTGCTGTATGCAGTGTTATAAAACTGCAACTGAACAATTAGCATACTGTTAAATGAATAACTGTCTGATGGTGTCAATAAATCTGCTGAAGATTCAATACAGTGAACTTCCACTATTCATCAGAGACGATTCACAAGTACCGTACTTTCTTGTGTAGAATGCAAATTTTTTCCCCCGAAATTGTCAAAAGTCAATAGTGCGCATTATAAATGGGTATATGAGATAATGGAAAAACATTCACATTTTATAAATGTATGCTGCCATCTTGTGGTTATGAAAAAGCTGTACACTTTCATTCCAAAATGCCACTGCCGCCTAGTGGTTAAAAAAAGGTGTAGCCTACACTTTCATTCCAATACGACAGGGGTACGTAGATATGACTGTATATATGTACAGTTGTGCTCATAAGTTTACATACGCTGGCAAAATTTGGGAAATATAGTTTTTTTTAAATATGACTGCTGACTGAACAACAACCATCATTACTTTCTTTATGGTTATGTTTTGTTTAATGATAATGCTTTTCTGAAATGCTTAAAATCGTTTAATTTGAATCCCATTAAAATAAAATTCAATGGTGGCATAGGACTACTTTTGTCTAAATGAAGCTCCTCAAATCACTTAAAATTGTGTCTTTTGCACCAAGATGCCAGCAGATGACGCCAAAGCAATATATTTATTGCACAAAAACAGCAATTAGGTGATTTTTTTTAATTTATTTTTTTTAAGCTAAAAATGGCAAATAGGTTTAAAAAAAAAAGTCTGTGAATGTGCAAATCTGGGAATGTACAACTGCGAATATCCAAGGTTTACGGTATCTCCACCACCTTTGAGCAAATAATGAACCCATTAGTTATTGGTGAGGATATTTAACAATTTTTTTTAACCTTTTAAACATTACAAGGGGGCATTAGTCAACCTAGTTAATCTTATCTTATTTTAATCTTATTTTATGAATATATACTGATACGGATCATAATTTAGAGCCCAATTTAGATACTCACCATAATTTAGACCCCAGTGACGGGTGTGTTCTATTGGATTTCATTACAGATTACAGTCGCAGAACTCTTAATACAACTTTCTTATTGGATCCAATTGGATGGCGTGGATGTATTCAATGAAGTGTCGAGTGAATGCATGTCACTTACTTGCTCAGTAATGTAGTGCCAAGAGGTAAACAATGGTTCTTGTTCCTGCCCAACAAATGAATTGGTACCAGATGGTGGGTTCACACTCACAAATACCGACAAATAGGGCATGTTCTGTAAGGCCCACATGGACTTAATGAATCAAAGTGATTTATCCCCTCTGGCGGTGGTTGCAAACTGCCAAATGTTAAATGGGAAAAATGTGGGCAATTTAGATGCATTTTTGTCAAAGCTAAAATTCTGACAAAGAAGTGCTGCGATTAAGGATATTGGCAATGGAAGTATGTGTACAACTTATGACCTTAAAAATGACCATAATGACCATAAAAATGAATAATTATAATCCATTAGAGGCAGATGTTTTATTAGACTTGGATTTATTTGAGCCCTGTTTGGCATCATTTATTGAAACTATAACCAAATACTATACATTCCTGGTTCAGGCAACCTTAAACTTTGTCTCACTGTATGTTATTGTACTATTACCCCCTGTATGACATGTTTTTCACCTTATATAAACAATATGTTTTTCATAGCATTGATCAATATACTTTATCTGTGGCACAAGATAATAAATACTAGCGCAGCACAGCGATATCTACAGGAATACATTCGAACAATAATTAACCCTGACAAACATTGGCAGGGAACTTTGCCATTGTCAACCAACTACCACTATGTATCCTACCAAACATTTTCAGAATTAAATGGATGAAAACAAGGAAAAAAAGAGATAAAAGATTTTAATAGTCAATTGAGTTGCCCAATGTGATTCCTTGCTATACAGTATAAAATTGCCAATTATTAATTTTAAAGTGTATTATTATTATTATTTTTATTATTATTATTATTATTATTATGTTCTCTTACATCTTCCAAGTGTAAGTACATTTTGTAATATGAATGAATGAATATAGGTTTATTTCAAACAAGTTAGAATAAAAGTACAAAATATACTAAAATATAAAATAAATAGAATAGCTTAATAATATCACTATTATCAAAAATATTTTAATGCTATAACTGTGCAGGTGCGGCATACGTCAACCTCGGTTTGCACGAGAGCTGAGGTGCGAATGAGTCAGCCTTTTCTACAAACAAGCTAACCCTGTTGTACAAGTGTTGTTTTGACCCCAAGTTGGCAGCAGACTTCAAAATATGAGCAGGTCAGCTGCAGTCCAATGAAGTAACCAGTAGAGGACGATAGTATTTATGGCTATGGACTTTACGGGGGGGAAACATCCCATGACACACAAAACCATCATGTGTGAGCGTCTGGCCGTCAACAGCAGCAGGCACCTACAATACACATACAGTACAGTGCATACATGTACAGCAACACTGTGTTAAGTCAGTCTACTATGGCTACTGCTGCAGTACTGAAGAAACCACATAATTATTCCATGAACACATTTCCTTACATCGAGGCAGAGGTGGGCAGAGTAGCCAAAATTTTTACTCAAGAAAGAGCACAGTAGTCAGGAGACTGTTGTTTGACAATGGCATATTGTCACCCAGGATAATTGCCAAGTCATGGGTGGAGGCCCTCGGTGAGGGAGGTGGTATTATGTACAGCGGGTACGGAAAGTTTTCAGACGCCTTACATTTTTCACTCTTTTTTTATATTGCAGCCATTTGTTAAAATCATTTAAGTTAATTTTTTTCCTCATTAATGTACACACAGCACCCCATATTGACAGAAAAAAACATAACTGTTGACATTTTTGCTGATTCATTAAAAAAGAAAAACTGAAATGTCACACAGCCATAAGTATTCAGACCCTTTGCTGTGACACTCATATATTTAAATTTCTTCTGATCATCCTAAAGATGGTTCTACACCTTCATTGGAGGCCAGATGTGTTTGATTATACTGATTGGACTTGATTAGGAACGCCACACCCCTGTCTATATAAGACAGTGCATGTCAGAGCAAATGAGAATCATGAGGTCAAAGGAACTGCCTGAAGAGCTTAGAGACAGAATTGTGGCATGGCACAGATTCTGTCTCTAAGGTTACAAAAAAAATTCTGCTAAACTTAAGGTTCCTAATAGCACAGTGGCCTCCATAATCCTGAAATGGAAGACGTTTGGAATGATTGGAACTCTTCCGAGAGCTGGCTGCGCGGCCAAAGTGAGGAATTGGGGGAGAAGAGCCTTGGCGAGAGAGGTAAAGAAGAACCCAAAGATCACTGTGGCTGAGCTCCAGAGATGCAGTCGGTCGATGGGATAAAGTTCTACAAAGTCAACCATCACTGCAGCCCTCCACCAGTCGGGGCTTTATGGCAGAGTGGCCCGACGGAAGCCTCTCCTCAGTGCAAGACACATGAAAGCCCGCATGGAGTTTGCTAAAAAAAAAAAAAAACACACCTGAAGGCCTCCAAGATGGTGAGAAATAAAATTCTCTGGTCTGATGAGACCAAAATAGAAATTGTTGGCCTTAATTCTAAGTGGCATGTGTGGAGAAAACCAGGCACTGCTCATCACCTGTCCAATACAGTCCCAACAGTGAAGCATGGTGGTGGCAGAATCATGCTGTGGGTGTGTTTTTTTTCAGCTGCAGGGACAGGGAGAATCGAAGAAAAGATGAATGTGTCCAAGTACAGAGATATCCTGGACGAAAACCTTCTCCAGAGTGCTCAGAACCTCAGACTGGGCCGAAGGTTCACCTTCCAACAAGACAATGAAACCTAAGCACACAGCTAAAATACCGAAGGAATGCCCTCAGAACAACTCGGTGACTGTTTTTGAATGCCCCAGCCAGAGCCCTGACTTTAACCCAATTGAGCATCTCTGGAAAGACCTGAAAATGTCTGCCCACCAACGTTCACCATCCAACCTGACAGAACTGAAAATGATCTGCAAGGAGGAATGGCAGAACATCCCCAAATCCAGGTGGGAAAAACCTGTTGCATCATTTCTAAAATGACTCATGGTTGTATTAGCTCAAAAGGGTGCTTCTACTAAATACTGAGCAAAGGGTCTGAATACTTATGAACTTAAATTATTTTGGCAAATGGCTGCAATATAAAAAAGAGTGAACATTTTAAGGGGGTCTGAAAACTTTCCGTACCGACTGTAAATTGTGTAAAAATTCAGAAGCGCTTTTTCAGACATATTTTTTAAAAAAGGCAGCTGACGTAAGATTTACTTTAATTTCACACTTGATGGGAAGGCACTCCAGAGACTCAACTATTTTAAACATCCATCCATCCATTTTCTGAGCCGCTTCTCCTCACTAGGGTCGCGGGTGTGCTGGAGCCTATCCCAGCTATCATCGGGCAAGAGGCGGGGTACACCCTGAACTGGTTGCCAGCCAATCGCAGGGCACATACAAACAAACAAACAACATTCGCACTCACGGGCAATTTAGAGTCCCCAATTTATGCATGTTTTTGGGATGTGGGAGGAAACCGGAGTGCCCGGAGAAAACCCACGCAGGCACGGGGAGAACATGCAAACTCCACACAGGCGGGACCGGGGATTGAACCCCGCTCCTCAGAACTGTGAGGCTGACGCTCTAACCAGTCGCCCACTGTGAAGCCTATTTTAAACAACTAAAGATACATTTTTCATTATAGAGTATGTCCACTTTTTATTTCTGTTAATTTTATTGACAACATTTAGGCAACTGGGCAGTGGGTGTCTGTGAAGGTGTCCAACATTTAAAATGTGGTGCTGATCCAAATTATGATTGTTTGGCCTTGGAGGAGGTCATTCACTTTTTTAAATAGTGGGCCTACCCATTTATCCTCCAACTTCAAAACAAAAGAGCTCACCCGCCAACACAAACACGCTCGCCTCACTGTAGCTTTAAGATCTCAGACAGCTTAGGTGGCTTTTACCTACAATCGCACATTTCATCCTATTATATGATTAAGTCTGCTTGCCTTTCGCCTACATACGCAAGCAACTCACTCTCAAGAGTATGTATAGTCATGTAGAGCAGGGTCAGGGAAACTTTTGTTCTCAAGAACCATGTTTGATTTTTAAAACACACAGATGGGCTCGGTCATTCTTAGATCAGTTAAAAAAATGTTACAATGTACTAGTAAAATAAGTAAAATCGTTTATTTTAATATAACAATAATAATTGTGTAATTTTATTAATTACAGTATAATTAATGTAATTATACTTAATTAAAACATCATTTAACAAGATGAATAAAAGATTGCTACATGTCTAAAATTTATTGTACAATTTCTTTTCAATTTTATTATTAACAGTAAATCAACTCATCAATTATTTATGTACCTTAATGAGTGAAAACGAAATTTACAATTAAAAAATGCATTGAAATTAACCAATTTTAGGAAAAGAAATTATTTTTTTTTAAATTTAGAATTTTTTGAAAGGTTGAATTCAAGAAAACAACGCCCTCGTCAAGGATCTGCTGGTGTCCTTCAATAGGTTCCCTGTAGAACGTACAGTATACTGACATACTGCATTCCAGTGTGGTTTAGCAGCTGCACTGCACCCAAAAATACAGCAAACCTGAGGATCATCAACACACAGCACAAAAAAAAAGAAAAAAAAGAAAATCATCACTTCTGCCCTCCTCTACTTAGAGGAGCTGTTTCAGTTGCTGCTTTAGAAAAGCCGGCAACATCCCGAAGGACTGATCATCACCTATTTCAACCGCTGCCCTCAGGAAGGCGGTGCAGGACAATAAAAACCAGATCAAACAAACTGAGAAACAACAACATCAAGGCAATCTTGCTGTTTCTTCCTGAACTAATGGGACGGCATACAATTTCATTGAAAAGATGGCTAAAACAAAATACCCACAGGCCTTGTGTGTGGCCCAGAGGCCATACTTTGCCTAAGCCTGATCTAGACTAATAAATACCTATTGATTCTTGCACATTCTTATGCACATTTTATGACACTGGCGAGTAAATAGTTTATGTTTTCACATTTTGGTTTTAAGGGTTTAAAAGAGAGTTGATTCAACTGAAGATCAAAGTAAAGCACAGTATACATACAGTATATTTGTCCTTTCTACAGCTACAGCCGCATGGTGATGTTGTGTTTTAGTATTATGGTCTGGTGCTTGTTGATAGTTAAAATAACAAACTGAAAAAATAAAGTAAAACACTGAAATACTTTCAATGCCAAACACAATCCGCTGACTGACCTCCAATTTGTTTTTCCCTTTGAAAATACGTGGAATCAATCCATACCGGGGTCAAACTGCCACCTTAATGAAACCTACATGAACTATACATGCATTTTCTTAACACAAATATAAAGACATTTTAACATACACATGTAAAAATACAAACGTTAACTAGAGTAAATTTTGAAATGTAAAAAACAAAACAAAAAAACAAGTAAAAGGCATACTCACCCTTAACTTCGATGACATATGACACAAGGAAGGACCTTACTCTTGTGATTGGGAGCCGAGTCTCTTTAAGAAAACGGAAACACTGCTCACTCTGGCATACATTCCATGTTTTTTATTTTTTTTATTTGATTAAATATTTACATGTATATATTTTATCTATTTTTGTTACCAGTGCCATTTTATTGGCGAATTAGCCATATTTCAGTGAGCAACTAAGACAGAGACAGGTGGAACACTTTCTTACGTCACAATTCCATTTCCAGTCTTGTAGTCTTTGCCACTTTTTTTCTCTTTGCCATCCTTTTTGGTTTGTATTGATTTACAACTTCAATAACAATAGTGTATTTTAAAAAATGGTACTTTGTTTGTACATAGTCCTGTATTGTACTTATATGCAATGTTAAACCTTCCTAACCCGAGAGTACAGACAACTTCAAATGTGATCAGACTCATTTACTGATGACGCAGCAGATGGGCCTAGGCCAGAACTGAACCAACCACCTTTCACCTCGCATAACACATTCAACCTAGTTAACCAATGGATTTAACTTGCGCTGTAGTTAGTAGAAAACTAACACAGAAAATTACAAGTGTATTAATGGTGGCAAATGACCGCTGTGTATCCCACCCGATTTCCACCAATTATTCATGACATATTATGCACCATAAAACACAAAGGTTTTTATTCAGGCTTCAAAAGTAACTTTACCCAAGTATTGTCTGTCCACAGCAATAAGAATAAGAATAAGAAAAAAATAAGAAAAAAAAGAAAATTACGAATAAGAATAAGAGTAAGAATACGAATGAAGGTAAGTATGGAGAATAGTCTTCAGTCATTTTTTTACTTGGAAAATATCATAATTCTTTGCAAGTATGACACAAACATGTATTTTTAATTGACGTAAGCCTCCATACCCTGTGTTTTTAGCACCTTTACGATTCTTCCTTCCCCTGCCTGGTACTTGGGCATGTATGTTGTCATGCGGGTTACAGTAAAAAAAAAAGTTTCTTGGGACAAAATAGCAGTGAAGGAAGAGTGAAGCAACAGTTTTGGAAGTGAATACTGTATAATGAAATGTGGGTGCAGGTTTGTTTCAAGGTTAAAGAGTAAGCGGATGACAGGTTGACGACCCCTGACTACATGACACGATGACGCACATTTTATATGTAACAGAGTCCACTTCTCAACACCATACTTGCTTTGATTTGATTGACAGGAATTTTGTTTGTACTGTTATTGTTTTCATTTCAACTGCTTGGCTGTATTCGTCAACAGAAAATAAGACTAATTAACTCACAAATTAAATCATTTAAATCTGCCATACATTTTTGGTCTTATTTGCTTTATTCCTGTTCCATTTGTTTAACCTATAAAACCACAGCAAGGCCAAGGTTCAACAAGCACCTTTCAAAGCTTGCCAATCAAATCTGTTACCAAAAAAATCATGTGGTTGTGTGCAAATATTTGCTATGTTCCATGTGTAGTACAGTTCAGGGTGTACCCCGCCTCCTGCCCGATGACAGCTGGGATAGGCTCCAGCACGCCCGCGACCCTAGTGAGGAGAAGCGGCTCAGAAAATGGATGGATGGATATATATATATATAATATATATATATATTTTTAGATTGTATTTGTAGATTTGTATTGTAATTCCTCTACTCAATAAATTGCATTGTGTGTCGTGAAATAAAAAAAAAAAAAAGAAAAACTCATCCCAAACGGACATGTTCTACTCGGGAAAATATACAAGTGCTGTTCCCTTAAAAGTATGAGTTGGCTATTAAATCGGGTTCCTCCACACTTAACTCAGTCAGGCCGTCCCCTGACTGTTCAAAATCATCCAAAATGTTGTGGCAGCATGAGGAATGAAATGATTTCATCCACTCTCTTCCTCATTGACCTATCCAAAAGTAGTTTGATACAATACACATGCCATTTGGATGATTTATCATTTAAGTAATGCCTCCTCTTAGAGACACAGTGAGAGCTTACTTGTTAGGCAGGAGATGTATCGCCAAAGCACTTTTGAATTGGGTTGCATCCTCCCTCTGAGATTATAATTTTTTGAGTGGATTTGAGGGCATTGATGTGTATGAGGGAAGTAAGCAAGTCTCATTTATGTATGCTGTTAAAATGATTGTTTTGACACTGGTGGCACAGCATGGCAGCCATCTGGAGGATGAGTGTATTGGAAAAAAATTACATATAGTAAATAAAGCATCTAAAGACACTGTAAAGTCATTTCTTTGTTTTGTTGTTTTGTCACATTTAAAATATTTTTTTTGGTCCTTTTACAGGGTTTTTAACAAATGTATTAGGTCACCTGTCTTAAAGACGCCATCCACCATCATGAAGTGCTTTAATGAGAACTCTTTCAGTTTCAGCAAGCTCTCAACGTTTGCGTCGTTCTAGCACAACATTCAACCGCTGCATGCAATGCAAGTAAATAAGTATAGTTGGAAATCTTAATCAAAGAAAACATATCCTTTACAGTACTGTACATATGAAAATTCATGGATAACAATAATTATATTGTAGCATTAAAAATAAAATTTTAGTAAAAGTACTTTTACCTACAAGTGTGTGATGTGACAAAACTTACATTGGTTGTGGTCTAATAAATTTGTTAAGCACTGCATAAAATAAAGAACATTGAAGTTCTGTAATTTAAACATGGACTACAAACCGAAGCAATTTTGGAAACAGTTACAGATAATTGTCTAGCAATTATTACATAATAGGAATCATAGCATGTGACCTTTGAGTCCAGCTACATGCATCTCATATTGAAAAGCAACAGGGTATTATGGGTTGGCCAGCCTATAAAATCAAATGTGTTATCACCCTCTTTGAAAATATAGCAACAAGAAATTTCAAAGCTGTACAATGGCATCAATGTGAATGAAACACTACAAGAATAATGAGCAATAACAACATTATGACCATTTGCGGTTTTGTGCAGTCTAATGAGCTCCAATACAATGGCTGTATCAAATAATCTGCCTTTATAAAGAAAATAAAGTTCAGTTTGAGAGATATTAATTCGTAATATGTTTGCGATTGTGGTTGTAGTTTCTGCAGTGGTGTAGGATTGTGTCTAATATTTGGATTCTGCCAGGTAGCAAAATGAGGTAACCAGAGTATGGTTCTTACAGAAGAAGCAACTTGTACTGCAAAATATCAAACCACTCCTTCATCGAGGTATTCACTCAGGACTCTCAGGAGAGTCTTTTACACGTACAAACGTACGTTTGTAGTGACCTTGGCCCGATAACCTTGTCCACAGCGCCTCTCAGCTTTGCCAGCGTAACAACAACAAAAAGCTGTTTTATGAACAACTTGTGAGGTCAGTGGAAAAACAGAGAGCCCTAATTGTTGTTATTGCTAATGCTACTGGTGTTTTTTATTGCATGCTTTTGAACATGACGCCACCTCGATTATTTACTCTGTATTAATGTGCAGCATTGAACATCTGTCACTTGAAATCAATCAAAATCAGTCTCCCATAGCTTTAACAAATTACTTTATGAACGCTGTGACCAAGCAATTTGTTTTGGTAAATGCTCGCACACAATGTAACGACAGTCTGTCCATGTGTAGTTAAGTTTGTTTGCTCCAAACTTTAAGTCAATCTCTTTTTTTATTCCCTTCCTCTTCCCAAACTTGCAAGCTTCATTGATAGTTGGCCACACTTTCCCTGAGCTAAGCCTCTCTGACCCAAAGTCCCACAAAACCTGTTTTGTCCAAGTTCCCTTTAAAAAACACACCTTTTGGCCAAATGTCGCTCCTCACTCTGCTTTCCAAGCGGCTATTAATACAGAGTTATGTTCAGAAAATGTGAGTTGTCATGACATCAGAATATGCTTGTTGCTGTTGCAGAGTAAGTGAGTGATTGATGCGGTAAATCACTTTTGGTAAGTACTTAGGAGGCTATCGTCAGACTGAGCGCACTACAGTGCGCTCCTTCACTTTTGGACTCCTCCTGTCTTTTCCTCACTGCTGCACCATTCTGACTTAAGTTGCATGTTTACATCCAGAGGCCTCTTTAGAACGTTCTGTGTAATCGTTCTGAACAGTCTGCCCGTCAGCCAGATTCACCATGCACATGATTCATCACTTTTCCGCATCGCTGCTAGTGTCCGCTGCACTTGTATGCAGCATATTATACAATACATACATAATAAACAACCTATACAGTGAGTCCCTGTGCAGATTTCTACTGATCAGAGTTTACACAATGAATATTTCCATACAACAAATAACTTTTTTTTTTTTTACAACCACTTTCAAGGCATATTAGTGTCAAACTTAAAAGAATGAAAAGGGTAAAACAACCAGAAAAAAACCCTACTTTTTAAAGTACAAACAAGTCAAAATTTTAGGAGAATAAAGTCATAATATTATGGGGAAACCGCCACAATTAGACTGAAGCCGTAAGTTTTGATTTCATGGCAATGAAGTTGCCATATTTTGAGAAATCTGTTGCAATTACTCAACATTTAAAGACCCTGTACAGTAATTTCTGTGTTTTGTTTCTAAATACGAATCTTTGTACATTAAATATATTTGAAGATAAGTGCAAAGATTTAGTGGTAAATTGTTGCGATGTAGCATTAAATGTTTTTCCAACATCTCAGTAGTCCGCATTTTTTGGGCAGGGCTAAAAACAAGCCCAAGTACGCACTTGGGCTTTCTGGCATGAGTCGACCGTCATTCCATCAGTGGCTATTTGGCGCAATTGCAAGTTGCTTAGTAATAATAATTTGGCCCATTTCTACAAGCTGTGCCTACAACCTGAAAAAATGCATCTTCCCTGAAGTGTTATCCCACACATGGCGCACGAAGGGAGGTGACGGGTGGATTGGATGGCTTCGCTGCCGGTCTGCGACCCTGCTAGTGGCTAGTAGCTAGTAGCCAGTAGCCATTAGCCATTAGCGGGCGTGCAGAGAGCTGGCGGACCAGCTTTGGGGCCGTCCAACACTCCACAGCCTCGCTCCATGTGCTCCATTAGATCCACACAACAGAGACACTTCAGGGAAAGTTAACAGTTAATTACGTTTGCTAGTCTCTGAGCTAAGGAGCTAGAGAGCTAAAGAGGTAGCGAGCTAACAAGCTAGCGAACGCACAAGAGAGATGGTCTTGGAAATAATCACCTGCTAGTGAGCACGCTAGAGGGATGGTCATGGAAATAATCACCTAAGAGTACATGTCCAACATTTTTAATTACTCAAGGATTAACGCCCGCTCCACACCAACAGGTGATTGACCCCAACTACACATGTTCCAACCTGCTGCAATGGAAAAACTGTGGCTGCTGGTGTTCTTATATGTTTTGAAGGTCCACATATACTTTACTGTCTATCCATCCGTTTTTTACACCCTCACTAGGGTCTCGGGTATGCTGCAGCCTATCCCAGCTAACTGGCGAGGTCCACCCTGAACTGGTTGCCGGCCAGTTGCAGGGGACATATAAACAAACAATAATTCACACTCACATTCACTCCTACGGGAAATTTAGAGTCTTCAATTAACCTACCATGCATGTTTTTGAACATGCAAACTTCACACAGGCAAGGCCGGATTTGAACCAGGGTCCTCAGAACTGTGAGGCGGATTGTTGTGAAAGAAGAAGAAGAATCACCTTTTATTGTCATGAACATGCATGCATGCACACGAAATTTCTTCTCTGCATTTTACCCATCACAGTGAACAAATACACATGTTAGGGGAGCACACTGGAGCAGGGGGCAGCTGAAGCGCCCGGGGAACATTTCGGGGTATCGGTGTCTTGCTCAAGGACACCACAGCCGTGGGTCCGGGGGATGTTGGCGGATGGTCCAGTCGGGGTCTTGAACCTTTTTTGTTGTTGTAGTTTTTGAACAATGCAAAAATATAAAAATAATCTCATTTATTAGATGCCCTTGGTTGTGTTTTCACCAAGGACCTAGGTGCAATACATCACCCCAGTCACAATTAGTGGGTAAAATAAGAGTTTGAGTCACCTGAGATTTCTTGCTGTCATTGTTAAAGGCTTTTTATTTATAAGAGGAGAGGCGACCTTCAGAGAATAATAACTCAAGCTTGCAGTCTTGCCTTGACTTCTCTCATAAGAAGCACACTTTTCAGAACTTGGCATCTGTTTCCTATGAGAGAACTCCGATAAATCTGTCCTGCATCAAGAGCGAGAGAGCAGTTAGCGATGGGGTTGGAGAACATTCGTGCAGGGGATAGACCTTTCCCTCAGAAGACACTCAAATTGGATAGTCACAATGTTAAAATCTACAGGGTGATAACAATGAGAGCGGAATCACATACATTCGGTCAACCTACACATTAATCCACAGCATCAAATTCAAGGCCAGCGGGCCAGATCTAGCCCTTTATGTAGCTTGCAAATGTTTGCCACTCGAGTTCTTGACTTCTGTTCAAAACTAGTTATTCATCATAAAAATGATAATGGGGCTTGGGACCAAGCCTTATCGCGAACATCAAAAATCGACACCCCCGGAAGAGTTTGTAATTGACTGTAGGTTGCAAAATCGTGGCAAAGAACTAATTTTGTCTCAATGAAGCTCCTCAACTAATTTGAACAGTTCCTTGGCAACTAGATGGCACTAAAGTACCACTTTAATTGCAAATATGTTTATTAGGGTCTGCACACAGAACATAGTAGCTTAGGGACGAGAAGTGTAACTGCCATGAGCTCTAACAGCTTGGTCTCTATTTTCGTTGACTGGCGTATATCTGCGCAGAGGCGAATTAGACACAGTATTGGTAATTTCGCTGATGAGCCCAAGCCGGCAAATTTATAAGAATTGGGTCTGAGCCACTGTGCGTGTCTACAGCCGACTTTCTTCGCTGCCAATCAAAGCAGCTCCTCTCATTCCCTTTAAATGTGGTGCAATCATAGTCTCGCATGGAGACATCTTTGTGCGGAACAGGACAATACGTAATTGCAGTGATCCGTGCGTGAGTGGAGCATTTGTCACTGCTTTCGGCAAGTGTGGCAACAGACAATGTGAGCGGGTACCCTTATTAAATACAGAATGAGCTGGTGATAACCGCTGACGACTTAAAATACGTACTCTATGTCCCTTAGGGAAACCATAACTACGACACGACCTCTTGTGTTGAAAGCAAGTTTGACGGCCCCTGCATAAAACCATTGAAAGTCACAATTCAGTGGGCAGCACTTCTTCACACTTCACCATCCATTTGAAACAAAAACTTTCACATTTACCACTTTGTGTTTGACCAGCTTAGGCGTTCAAACATTTATTACACCAAAATACAATATAGACTCACCATTACACAAAATATAAAAGTTGGCTGTATTTCTACCAAGCGTCTACTGTAAAACTAGTGTTTTTTTTTTTTAAGCGTACCGTATAATGAATTCAAACATGATTTTCTGTACAGTAAATCTGAGTGCTGTTTATGAACATTTCTATACATGCATAAGTGAATGATGAGAGACAGACAAAAGCATCCTATTGTTAAAGAAGACCACGGGCTTTAACTCTTAGTCAGAATACTTTAGTCAAATGAGCTAGTGCCTTGCTGAGCATTTATTACTTTACACTATCTACTATTCTATCCATATGACAGGTTTTCTTGGTCTATGCAAGACAATGCACACAGTACATGATCGTCAAGTTAAATTTAAATATTCAGACATACGCCAAAAGCCACAATACTAGGTACACAGGCACTGTTTGTAATATTTTGTTAAATGGGTATCCTAAGCAAAATATTAGAAAGAGTTCTCACTATGATGCGGTGAAGCTCTACACCATTGCAAACCATCATTCAACATTATTGCCATTGTAATATGATTATTTTTTTTTTATCTTGTATTGGAGAGCTGTGAAGGTGTACCTAATGTCGTGGCTGCTTAGTGTATATCACGAATCTATTCAATTGCAGCGATCAGACTATTTTGAGCACTTGGACATTTATTCCCCAACATGCAAGGGACTCAAGGACAACGTTATCTTATATTACCATAATAACAAGGTTATAAAATTGATCCACATACTTGCACAAATGTTTACAGCATCCCGTTAAGCCACAATCGTCACAATGAAAAACACATGTTAAAAAATACACCATATGGATAAATTAGACTCGATTATTAAGTCATTTCATAACTATCATTATAAGTACTGTGTATGAAGACGATAGCTTTTCATGCATAATACTTATAGTTGTCTGTACAAATGACGGTCACAAGAGGGCGACCTTCGTTCACAGCTCAGTTTCTCGCAGCCAATGGCGTCGTGGCGGGGGCGCGGGGCATGCATAGGGCAAACATTACACTCAGGATCAAGTCTATTGCTTTTCAAAGAATGTACGCTTATCCATCAGGGAGCGTCCCCTCTCAAAAAATGCATACAATGAGAGAGAGAGAGAGTAACGTGTGACTTTTCTAATCCTCCTGTATTTACGTCACCCTCCATCCTCCATCTTCATTTCAGGCATCAAGCTAAAGTCTCCGGATCTTCCTTTTGTCCTCTTCACTTCCTTCCTTGCCCTCTTGCACCGGCCTCACTTTTCCTTTCTTCACTCCCTCCTCCTCATCCTCCTCTCTGCAGGGCAGCCAGCGAGGGAGACTGGCATTTCTCAAACAGCAGGAGGGCACATCTGCACCCAGCATCACTTCACGCTGTGAAAAGATGGGCGGGTGTGGCAAAATGAACCTGTGTGTGTAAAAGTGTTGTCCGTTAAGAATGAAGATACAAGTGGATCTTCCTACACGCCCAGCAACAAGTTATTCCTTTCTTTTGATTCAACTGAAGTAATATTGTCAAATTAGGAATTGAAATCCCCGCCGAAAAATTGAAAAGACCAAAGAAATAAGTGAATTGAGGACGCTAACATGTTGCAGCATAAACCAGAGAAACCAGAGAAATAGGCCCTCTAGTGGACGGAAACATCTGGGACCAAGTGCTTTGAGGCAATGCCAAGACGTCATTGCCACATCAGTGCTTTTATTGTGTGTCTATAATTTGACTTATGATTAGGAATCATTACAATGCAAAGTTGTTGTTGATTTTAGCTTCAAAATACAAATTTGCAAGTGGAGGGTGGACTTGGTTTCGGTATTTTGCTGATGTTGCACTTGACTGGTGAGAAGAGATGATGTGTCTTTTCACTTTTAAAAGCCAAAGTGAATTCACTGTTTGCGGTGAAGATGGGTCAAAAAGGAGGACAGAGTTTTAGGTGGACAGAGGCGGAGACGAGCGAAATCGCTTGGTGCGGTTACGGAAGCGGCGAGGAAGAGATGCCCGGCCGTGGTTCAATTCCTCGACTCTTCATGAAGGACAACAGCTGGTCGGGGATCTCGGCGAGGACGTCCTTAGCCAACCGTGCCATACTGAGGACTTGGTTTCCAGATCTGTCCACGTAGTCTCGGAATGGAACAAACTGGAGTGGCAGATGAAGACGAAGTTTGATTACTTGTTTGGACTAATTATGATGCGACAATGCTGCTGCAGCCATTTGTCCTGACAAATGGGCCAATTTAAGTGGAAAGAGATTCGCTCAATCAATGATATCACAAATTTATAACATTTCATCCAATCGCTTTCATTCTTTGTTTACCCAAACAACAGCAAAAAAAAACAAAAAAAAAAACTAACTATAAGATCTACAGATGCATTATTTATCCAACGGTTCAATTGCTTGCTTAGGAATCCTCTTCTCCATGGACTTTCCCATAGAAGCAGGTCTCTGGAGCTTTTTTTTTTATTGTTTTTTTAAAGTCAGCCTCATTGGTCTACCACCAATACCAGATGTCCAGAGTAAAGTGACACTTGAAAAGCTCATCAAAAACTTAAAGCTGGTTCGATTCATGGCTCAAGGCTGCCTTTCCTGATTGCGCATACGAAATCATGATTAAGTGATAATCGGGCCTTTACATGAACATAAATATTAATTAATTAAGGACTGATTAAATTAAGATCTACCCAAAGGTATCCAGATGCCTATCAAAACTGTCACACTATTTTTGTCTGGATTGTAATACAAATTCAAATTGAAGCTATTTGATAGACCTATCACTATGTTTTTCATAGTGCAAGTGCAAGTAGATAAAACATTGCTTGTGGATGAAGGACTGCTGTATGCTGGACCCCCCAACAGATGGTAATGTGCAATGAAAATGGATTTAAAGGTTACAACCAGTGTAACCGTGGATCTTGGATTGGCTACTATACTAGCCTCAATACAAAGGCATAAGACAAGGTCTACTCTCTGTCAACGTATTTTGCAACCAAACCTACAATGTTTGGTTGTTCCTGTAAACAAAATACTTCCCACTGGTGCCAGGTAGGAGAACACTGGCCACAACATGACTACTCTTCTAATGGGAACCACGTGACTTAAGGTGGGCGGGAAAGTCAGTGTTGCTGCCATGCAAAATAAACAACATTTTGGATCAATAACAAGTAGGCTGCAGTGAAGGTGCAGTGATAGATTGATTTTTGTTGTTGATTTTATTTCCCCCTTCCCTCCACAAAGTGTTTAAACCTCCTTACAGAATTATTGTCATTAAAAGGGCAAAGATAATCAGAAGCGGTAGAAAATGGATGGATGGATGGAGATAATCAGAAGTTTACAGCATACATACAAATGTGATTGTTATTGTGAAAGAAATGGCAGGCTGACGCTGAAACATGATGGCAATATCAATACAGCTTAGGCCTAAGAGCAGAAATCATGCAGTGAATAGCAGTTGTTGTTATTTTAAATACAGTATATTATATATGATACATACAGGAGTTAAGTTAAAAAGGAAGAAAGCAACCAATTTAAAAGCCAATTGAAGCCTCCTTTTACTATGCACTTCTGTGTTTCGCTAAAATCTACCCAGCCAAGTTCAATGGAATGGTGTTGAGTACCTGTACAATGTCTCTTTCAGCGAGGCGCCCTCTGGAGGATACTCTCACCTCATCTCCATCCAGCTCTTCCATTGCTAAAAGCAGCAGAGAGAGAGAGAGTCAAAGAATGACTCAATAACAGAGTCACTGAGGGGGGAAATGAAAATGATTATTGTAATTACTGAAATGGAATGACATGGGGAGAAAAGTATAGAGTGAATCGTGGATAGGACATTTTATGCAACAAAAAATGTCATGGCTCAAGCCAAGATGGTGCAAATTTAAAAGACAGGTCAGAAAATTGAGAAGCCTAGTAGTTTACAGTGAGCATGTGAAGCTGCCGGAGGGTTACGGATTGCTTTAGAAGGCATTTTTGCTAACAATAAGTAGGCACTTGTCGGGGGGAAACGTGTTTAAAAGTCCTCAACTGCAGCACCTCTTATTCATAGCCAAACCACATCTGGATACGAAACACTGCAATGGAAACCTGTCAAAGGTCATATATGGTCACTGGTCACATTAGGTGTGCCCCAAATAGCTTCTTTTTCATGTTTTGTGTACAGTATGTACACGACCAGTCAAAGGTTTGTACAGGGTTTTGCATTCAATAGCATGAAAAAAAAAAGTGTAAAATCTTTTGACTGGTAGTGTATACCTATCTATATGTATTAAGTCCAGCTCTCAATAGACACACACACATTGTACGCCTGCACAGGCTAATAAGATCCAATAGTCTTTACAGAAGAGTAACGCTCAATTTTGTATAAACTGACTTTAACACTACTTTGATTGTAGTTTGCAGTCGTGTAGAAAAAGCATTTTTGACAACATATTAGACCCAGCTCTTTTACACCACTGCAAACTACAACCACAATCATTAGGGTCATTTTCATATAATTTGATCAATAACGGTAAAAACACGGTAAAAAATTAAGAAATAAATCTAATTTAGCATTTGTTTTAATGCTTCCTTTTTCTATGGTTAAATATCTGCCATGCTGAAAGAGCCAGGCTTAAAGTCCTATTTTCAAAAAGTTAGTGAAGATTTAAATTTTTAAGCATTCATAGTTAAGGCAATCCTTATTGACAGAGCAAATGGTGGTGGCCCACTGAAATACACTTCTTGCATAACGGTAAAGACGGAAATGCATAATGGTAAAGCCATAAACCACTTCATAAAAATCATGTGAGTTGTGCAATTTACGTGTTGCCCTTCAAACTCTCCGGACATACTTCAAGTGCATGAATGGTCTTAACTACTCATTAAACCTGTTACACTCTTGTCTTTATATGATCGTAATAATGATAAAGATATGCAAAAGTTCAGACACTTTCACAAATTCATAAATATGTATTCATATCTTATAAATAACACCATTTATTATGCTATCCGCTATTGTGTGAATGCAAAATGGCTGCCTCAGCCTGCCATTTCAGCTCGCAGAACCCTCTGGTGTGTTGCCAACAACATAATGAGGCCCTCTGAACTTTTGATGGGTAACAACTGCCAATAATTCAAATGCTCATATCGGTAAAGTTAATTGATTTTCAAAAAGGAAATTCCGTGGGTCACTTCTTTACCGTTATTGATCAAACTAAATGAAAATGACCGCGAAACACATTCTCATTCTGGCATTTGTTATGATTTGTATACTTGAAGTAGGCATGTTTTTTTTTAGTATGACTGTATGCTGTATTTCACTGGAAGGAGTTAACTGTGTGTTAGCAGGACAGAGATGTCTTGTTTCCATCTTTTGCCTTGTTCTTGTCAGAACACATGCCACTGGCTGCAGAAACAGCTGCTCGCTTGGATTGCCAAATTGGTAGAAAATAAAGGACAATGCAGGCCAGGATGAGGTTTAAATCGTCACGCATCACTGAACCACAGCATCAGCTAAAGGTTCAGAGCTGTTGGCAAGTCAGGGTATAACAAAGAACTAAAACAACTCAAGGCTGTTTGGTGGAATAAATTAAGCATGGGTCTATCATATCAGCTGATGCCACCCTTGATTACTTTATAAATGCATTGGCATTGCCTGGAAATAAAACCAACTTGAACCATGGAAAGGAATCTCTGGAGAAGCAAGCTCACCAGAAAAAAGATCACTTTCCTACCTTTCCTCGCTGACGAGATTGCCAATTATATTTTAGCAGCTGTAACTAATCTCGACAGGTCAGTCCAGCCCTGGATTCTATTCTGCTGTTGGAAACTGTGCATGGATCTATAGTGTGAAATGTTATATTTTCAATTCCATCCATTTATTGTATTTTCTCTACTGATTATCCTGCTGAGTGTTGTGGAGAGCTGGAGCCTAACCCATCTGATTTTGGATTAAAGGCAGACTACAGCCTGGACTGGTCACCGGTCAATCACAGGGCGCATATAAAGACAGATGACACTTTCACAAAACTGCCACTGGGAACTAAACTCCTTCTGTCGGGTCAGCCCACGACTCCAACATCTTTGAATTTGGAAAGCACAATTATAATCCACTAACTCTACTAATCTATTAGTAAGTGGTAGTAATAAGTAGTAGATTAAGTGGAATGATCATGGCCAGGATTTTTTTTTATGACACCCGTACTCTTCAGAATGACATAATTTACTAAAACAAAAAAGTGAAGAAACAATAAATATTGCTAGAAATCCTAATTATGAATTAACATGTAATTGTTACAATGCAAAGAGACAAGCATTCAAAACAAGATTATGGTGTAAAAAACACCCATTGTGTCTTATCACTTGTTAAAGCAATCAGTTTGATTTGACGTCATCCCCTTACTGCACACCAACGACTGCATTTTTGCCTCTGTGGATTATGATGTATTTTTCCCGTCAGTATTCACAAGTAATTTTGAAATAAGTTGTCATTTTTAGTTCATTAGATTTTCTCCACAATTATATAGCTGTCCCCCCACCCCCAAGAATGCAATACTCACCATCAAACTCAGCGGGCCCTACACCTACGATGATTATCGACAGTGGAAGTGATGCTGCCTGCACAGGAGACAGCACAAAAGAGAGAAGCCATGGACATTCATAGCTGTAATAGTAGAGACATCTACATTGTGGCATAGTGGCAATCACACTTGCATGTCAAAAAGCAAAAGCAAAATTGATTTTATTTCACGACAAGAGGGTAGAGCTATTCATCTGTCACGCCACCATTCACTTATGCAGGCCACGGTCAACTGAAGGATAGGAGATTTATGCTGCCTATAGCCTAAGCAAGAAATGGATGCCGCACGTTTCACTTTTGAGACAGTGGAAACAACGATAATTAAAGCTGAGAGGATTGAGGAATGGGCCCTCGGACTCCTTTGACTTGGCAAATCCTCAAAATTATCATTAAACGTTGACACCATGCTTAAGCCACATTAGATAGCGTAAGCCAAAAAGTTCAGAAATTCAGCAGCTGTCTACATAGGATGCCTGCTTTTGATTTGGGGAGATTCTCTAGCAGGAGTACATCAAAATACAATCCCTGGAAATTGAACAAAATGGCTGCTTCAAACCAAAAACTCTTCAATTTCGGACAGAGATTTTCTTGTGTTTCATTGTATAATAAACATGTCCACCCAGTATCGTGTCAGTCACTAAAATTCGTTTCAGGGGCTGATTAGTGCTTACTTTCCAGGGCATGCTACTGAATGAGCTATGGCAAATTGTGTTCGGGACCCCTAAATACATTCACCAGGATACACAGTTGGTAAATTTTCAGGCATGTTGAGGCCCCCTCAAAAAAGAAAGTTACTAAAAAAGGAACTTCACACTTGTTGCTGCTCGGGCCCTAATAATGATAAATAATTTGCCACACCAGAAAAAAAAATAAAAAGAATCAGTATCTCGTTATAAAAAAAACATGAAATTTATCACGTTGTAACGTGATAAGGTTCACGTTATAATGTAAAAAGTGATCACGTTAAAACATAATAAATGTGACTTCTGTCATTTGGCTAACCAAAATAAAGGTAATTTCATCAGGTTCAGGTCACTGTGGCGGAGTCCTTTTTCACATTATAACGTGATAAGTTTCACGTTATAATGTGACACAACCTTTTTTATTTTTTTTCTGGTGTGGCAGCAATACGTAATTTATTATTATATAATATATATACAGTATACATATTTTAATTATATAATATAATTTCATATCACTAATAATTATAATAAAGACAATAATTGATTTGATTCATTTTAGTATTTAGAGCACATTGTAGTCCAACAATGAATTCCTTAATGAAATACAAAGCTTTTACAAGTCACTCCAGAAATAAGCCTCTTATCTACTGAGTATTATTTTTAGGGAGGAATTTACCTGGATACTGAATTGAAGTTTTATCAAGAGAAATATTGTGTTTGGGATTGACATGGGTTGAATGATCGTTCACGCGCGATACAGCTGATGGAATTTAATGCAAGTCAAGGAAACGTGTTGGAAATATGCCTGGGCAAACGTGTGTGTTTACTCACATTGACCACAGCCTCTTTGGTTTGGACCATGTCAGATATGACTCCATCTGTGATCATCAACAGGACAAAGTACTGCGAGCCATCTGTTATCTCTGATGCACAGCTGGGATGCACACACAAACACAAACACACACGTTGCAACATTGCAAACCAGCCTAATAATTCCACAATCCTCAACAGTTTTACACATAAATATGAGCAGAGGTTTGTGAAAGAAGGAGTAAGCGTTCTTTCAATGGATTTAATTAGTAATTTGGTCATGAGGCTACTTGAAATTACCAATAGTATCGAATGATAAAGATCAACAAATGCATTTGCAGTTGTATTAAAAATCCATCCATCCATCCATTTTCTGAGCCGCTTCTCCTCACTAGGGGTTGCGAGCATGCTGGAGCCTATCCCAGCTTCCATCGGGCAGGAGGCGGGGTACACCCTGAACTGGTTTCCAGCCAATCGCAGGGCACATACAAACAAACAACCATGCGCACTCACATTCACACCTACGGGCAATTTAGAGTTGTCAAATAACGTACCATGCATGTTTTTGGGCGTGGGAGGAAACCGGAGTGCCCGGAGAAAACCCACGCAGGCACGGAGAGAACATGCAAACTCCACACAGGTGGGGCCGGGAATTGAACCCCAGTCCTCAGACCTGTGAGGCAGACGATCTAACCAGTCGTACACCGTGCCGCCTGTATTAAAAATGTTACATTTATTTCTTCCCAAACCCTTGCCAAGCACTCACTTTGCCACTTTGTTGATAACAGGTGCAAAGTTGGTAGGTCCATACAGCTGAACAGTTCGTAGGCTCTGGAAGTAGGCCTCCATGACGCCGTCAATGCCCACGCAGTTTGGGTTTTCGCTGTCGCCACCCTTCAAAACGAAGCAATGCATTATGATGGATAGTTGGCACCTTTCATGTGAAAATCAATCTCTCATCTTATTTTGCTTTAAATTCATTCTTCAACCCCTCACTGACATTCATGAATATAAATAGTATACATATTTTCAAGTGTTGCAGTGTTGCTCTCAAAATGACTTAAAAATGCTTTAAAAAGTAAAAATACTTTTAAGCAACTATAGTAAATACAACTGGACAGTGGCAATCGTGTCTGTAGAGCAGCAAAGACAGTCAATTCAATGAACATACAGAACAAAAGTTGAAAGTGCTACTTTCGTATCATGAATATATATCAGTTTTTATTTTTATCATCATTTTTAGACTGCCCAGGTTTGTACAACCACTACAAACAACTGAAGTACAGGATTACGAGTTAGTACACCATCCAAATTATTTTCTAAACTTTTACT
This sequence comes from Phyllopteryx taeniolatus, assembly GCF_024500385.1. NCBI lineage: Eukaryota > Metazoa > Chordata > Actinopteri > Syngnathiformes > Syngnathidae > Phyllopteryx > Phyllopteryx taeniolatus. The sequence continues at coordinate 22,797,337 of NC_084502.1, read as the reverse complement.
TTACAGTGCATTACACTAAGGCAGTAAAATTGGGGATTTAACAAACATTTTCAAGTGAGAACACAATGACTTCAGAAAATCCCGATTTGTGAGACATCTGCTCAATGAGCAGCTATATTATGAGTGTCACACTACGGGCCGCCACCTCATTTTATGCGGCCTGCTCAAGCGACTATAAAGTATGTCCACATTATGTTTCGTGATAAATGGATTTGTTCTTTCATTTGGCAGAAAATCTGTACTAAAATTGCATTTATTTCTCCACTTTAACTGGATTTGCAAGCATCAATTATTACCAAAAGCCTTTTCAACAAATTGCACAATAGTTGCCACTATTTTCCATGACTTCTGATTTCAAACTCATTTTGTTGTTCAAAAAAAAAATAATCAAATGTAAGGGCACTCGTGTAGATCTAATAATACAGTGAGGCGATTATACAGTTATATGGTTTACATAGTTTTAAGGGCCCTCTGAGAGAAACAATAACTATGATTTGGCCTGCGGCGAAAATGAGTTTGACACACCTGATCTAAAGGATTAACTCCATGTGTGATGATGTTGGGCATCCTGGAATGGATTGTGCGAGCTCAGAGGTTCCCCTTTCTACTCATTGTTGCTTATTTAGTCATACATTCTTCTCTTTATGATTTCCTGTTTATGTTTTCTGTACTTCTACACTCCACCTCAAGGGGTTATTCATTAATACATATAGGTAAATCATATATGTACAGTAAACGTTATTTTGGTGACAAATTGGGGGTTGTCTGGAGAGCTGAGCGGAAGGACACAAGTTGCAAGTCGAAGAGATGCTGGGAGATTCCTGCTGGCATGCAGATGAGCACAACTTCTCAGGCAGCTGTTGTCGCAGCAACGACTCCTGGTCGAAATCACATCCTGCTACGGGTGCGCTAAGTATGCATGAGTGTGTGTGTGTGTGTGTGTGTGTGTGCGTGTGTGTGTGTGTGTGTGTTTCACCTCCACAGGTGATATGAAATGTTTGTGTGTTTCTTACCAGTGGGAACGCGTGGGAGATTTTGCCGTCAGGGGGCATCTTAGCTCCAAAACCATAGGCAGGAAAGAGCTTGTCACTGTCATAGTCCTGTATAATCTCACCCACTGCTTTTAGGGCCATGGCATATGCATTCATCTGGTAGGGGCTCATATAGTGGAGCGAGGTGGGCTGAGATGGATTACCTTGCAGGGAGGCACACAAAATCAAATAAAGAGAAGGAAAAATATACCCGCTGCCTGGTTAATATGATACGATGCTTCTTCTGATGTCTTATTTACGTAATTAGTGGAGGTACATTGGAAACAGCAATAAAAACACGTATGCATATGACACACTCCAAACCAATAGGGGGCTCAGCTCATATAAAATATTTAAAAATTATAGTGAGGATAAGCAGTACAAGAAAATGGATAGATATATATCATCATGCTCTATTTAACCAGTATAACATGGATCCCAGTTTACTAATGGAAGTCCATTCATGAGGGTGATCAGTGATTAGCTAACTGAATAATGTGATATGACTTTCAAAGTTCATTAAATATAAATAAACTCTGCAAGTTAATTCATTAAATTAACTTTTGTCAATCCATGCCCTAGTTTTGCTTTTAAAAAAATCCTGGATTTACATCTTTACAGAAACACGAAATATACTGTATGTACACGTCATGAACGGAACAGAGGATAGGACCCAAAAATGCACGACTCCAAAAAAAAAACAAATGGACAGTTTCAAAAAGAGAGGTTTAATATACGGGCAGGCAACCAAAAGAAGGCAACAGTATCCAAAAAACGTGAGGAAAAAAGGCGAGGTCGATAATCGGAACAGGGTCTAGTCTTACTGTGACGTGGAAACAAGGAATGCTGGAACGCGACGACAAGGTACAACGAACTGGCGACAAGAAAGAATGAGACACGAGGTTAAATGCAAGGAGTAATTAGGGTGAACGAGGCACAGGTGGGGAAGATGCTCTCAGGAGTAGGTGTGTACGAGACAGGGGGAAAACAACAACCGGAACACACACTCATGACAGTACTACTAATTGGATGGAATTAGTCTCTCCTTCGAATATGATTTCCAGGCATTATTACACTTTTTGATGGCTTCTTGGTTCTGTTATACTGTCATCAAACTGCTTATGCTTAAGGACTGAAGGCGCTTACACACTGCACTTGGTTTTTGTGGCACTCAACATGGGGTAGGGCGCAGGACAGCGCAAGGACAATGGCAGAATGGTACAAGTTTGAAGTTTGAGATGAGCAGTCACGAAAAAGGTTTGGTTTATCTGACTCTAATGGTACGGCAGGATCTAGGGGAGCTACAGCTCCATAAAGACCGCTTCGAGGTGCACTTTACGCAGCGCAGGGAGCAGTTTGTTTTTAACCATCTCTTAGTACTGTAGGTCATTTGTCCTGAGTCCCAAGTCTCAGGACACTGGCACATCGCAATAATTACTGATTACTCTATTTTCGCTTCAATCCTGTTTTGACTGTAAAACTACACCAAAATCTCTTGCTATTTTCACTCTGCAATCACTCCACCTCAATCTCTCCTACTGGATGCACCGGGATGACGTCACAACATGGCACGCCTAAATTAAACAATTTTCAATTCAAGGCCCTTCGTGCTGCCAGCTTCCACAGCATGGCACTGCGTCCTTGTGCTGCAGCAGCACATACAATCAGATCCATAAATATTGCACATTGACACATCTCATCTTTTTGGCTCTAAACGCCACCACAATGGTTTGGAAATGAAACAAACTACTTGTAGATGTGCTTTAATTGCTGACTTTCAGCTTTAACTTGAGGTTACATCCAAATCAGGTAAAGGAAGCAGGAAACACAATCATTTGTAAATGTCTCTCTCACTTTTCAATGGACCAAAATCAATGGGACAAACCAACAATCATGAATCAACCTTTAACTTTTTAACACTTGGTTGCAAATCCTTTGCAGTTAATTCCAGCCTGAAGTTTGGAAGACATCACCAAATGTTGGATTTCATCCGTGGTAATGCTCTGCCAGGCCTCTACTACAATTGTCTTCAGTTCCTGCTGTGTTGCATGGACATTTTCCCTTCAGTGTTGTCTTCAGCAAGTGAAATGCATGCTCAATCAGATTCAGGTCAGCTGATTAATTTGGCCATCACATAACATTATACTTCTTGCTTAAAAAAACATTTGGTTGCTTTTGCAGTACAAGATGCTTCGAGTCGTTGTCCATCCACACTGTGGAGCGCTGTCCAATGAGTTTTGAAGCACTTGGCTGACTATGAGCAGATAATATTGCCCGAATCTGTCACGTGTGGAGAGTACCTGGATCCAAGAGCAGGCGGAGGCAGATGTAAAATGATGAACAGTTTATTGAGGAAAGGTAATGGCGGTGGTCCTAGGTAGGTTGGCAGGCGGTGGCATGGACAGGTGGCAAGCAGTGGTGAGCAGGTGAAGGCAGGCTTGAGCAACGAGACGTGGAAGGTTGGGTGAATCTTTAAGGACTGTGGAAGCTTCAACTGGACAGAAGTGGGATTGATGATTTTGGTAATTGGGAAAGGCCCAATGTAACGGGGAGTGAGTTTACGGGATTCAGTTTGACGAGGTTGTGAGAAGAAAGCCAGACAGATTGGCTCACCTTGTATTCGGGCGTCGGGGAGGATTGACGGTCCACGAGCTGTTTATTGCGTGAGGTGGACCAGGTCGACGCCGCACGGACGTCTTTCCACACTGCCTGGATTCTCTGGAGATGATCCTTGACGGTGGGGACTGCAACTGCCTGCTCCTGTTCTTTGAATAATGGCAGTTGGTAACCCCACCTGTTCGATCTGCCAAGTGGCTGCTCCAACGAAGCATGAGGAAGGAAGAATGGGTTGCGGTTTGACAGGATTGGTGGGGGGTGAGTAAAGTCGAGACATCTGCTTTGCTGTTTTTGGAGCCAGGACGGAAGGAGAGATTGAAATTAAACCTGCTCAAGAAGAGAGCCGAGGGTCGAGGGTTAAGGCGTTTGGCAGAACGGAGGTAAGAGAGATTCTTGTTGTCTGTCCAAATGATGAATGGTAGTTCAGTCCCCTCCAGCCAATGCCTCCACTCTTCCAAGGCCCATACAATGGCCAGTAGCTCTTGGTTGCCGACATCGTAGTTGGTCTAGGCAGGGGACAGAAGGCGGGAAAAAAAAGGCACAGGGGTGAAGTTTCTGGGTCGTGGGGTCTCGCTGCAAGAGGAGAGCCCCTGCCCCCGTGTCCGAGGCGTCCACCTCGACCACGAACTGGAGGGAGGGGTCGGGGTGGCGAAGAATGGGCGCACTGGTGAACAGGGTCTTGAGTTGACTGAATGCTTGGGATGCTGCTGGGGTCCATTGAAAGAGGAAGCTGGTGGATGTGAGGCTAGTGAGGGGAATAGCGACCTTGCTGTAATTACGGATGAATAGACGGTAGAAATTCGCCAATCCAAGGAAACGTAGTTCTTTGTGGGTGGTGGGAGTGGGCCATTTAACGACTGCTTGGATTTTGGCAGGGTTGGGTTGTAGTTGTCCTCTGGAGATGACGTAGCCCAGGAAGTGTACAGAGGAGAGGTGGAATTCGCACTTTTCAGGTTTAACATACAGAAGGTTTTCAAGGAGACGCTGAATGACTTGGCGCATATGGATACAGTGTTCTTTGGGGGAGCGGGAGAAAATGAGGATGTCATCGAGGTACACAAACACGAACCGGTTGAGCATGTTACGGAGGACGTCAGTAATAAATGTTTGGAAAACTGCAGGGGCGTTGGTTAAACCGAATGGCATGACCAGATACTCGAAGTGCCCGAGAGGGGTATTGAAGGCGGTCTTCCATTCGTCCCCCTCTCGGATACGGATGAGGTCGTAGGCGTTTCGTAGATCCAATATGATGAATACCTGGGCGTCACAGAGGGGTTCAAACGAGGGGTCGATGAGGGGAAGCGGAGATTTATTCTTCACGGTGATATCATTGAGACCACGGTAGTCAATACATGGGCGGAGAGTGGTGTCTTTCTTTTCAACAAAAAAGAAGCCGGCCCCAAACTGGAGAAGAGGAAGGTCGAATGAGGATGCTCTCAGGACCTGAAGTGGGCGACCAACATCAACTCCGTCCTCAAAAAGGCCCAGCAGAGGATGTACTTCCTGCGGCTTCTGAGAAAGCACGGCCTGTCACCGGAGCTGCTGAGACAGTTCTACACAGCGGTCATCGAATCAGTCCAGTGTTCTTCCATCACAGTCTGGTCCTCTCGGACCCTCCGCACCCCGGTCACCAGCTCTTCCAGCTCCTTCCCTCAGGTAGGCGCTACCGATCAATGCAAACTAGAACTAGTAGACATTCCAACAGCTTCTTTCCCTCTTGCGATCAACTTCTTAAACACCTAACCTATAATTCCATTACAACAAGCTGGCAATTTTTTGACTTGAGTTCATTGTCACATTTCTGTGGGGCCAATTATGTATTACTCGTGCACTCACTGTAGTTCTCTCGCCATGCTGGACTATTTGCATATACTGGCCACTCATGCCAGAGTAGCATCTGCTCCATTTGCACACTGATTGAGGAGTATCTGTAACATTTGCACAACCAACATTGTCCCAGATTATCGCACTACTCGTCACTTTAAACCGCATACACTCCTTTGCACAATGGTCATTGCACCGGACTATTGCAATATTAGTCATTTGAACTGCTCTAAGTGCTAGAGGACTCTGCATCTTTTTGCACAATTGTTTTTTGTCAATGTCTTTATGTCTCCAAAGTGTTCTGTAAATTGACTGTCTGTTGTACTAGAGCGGCTCCAACTACTGGAGACAAATTCCTTGTGTGTTTTGGACATACTTGGCAAATAAAGATGATTCTGATTCTGATTCTGATTCTGACGCTCCTGTGGATCTAACCGTGTCTTTTCAATTTGCATGGGCTCTTCGGTGGCTACGGGGGCTGACGGAAGTGCGGAAGATGGTGCGGGAGGTGGGTGTGAAGCTGACGGCGCGGCGCTCGGAGTAGGAGGGCTTTTGCGCGTGCGAACCCCCCTCTCTTGTGTTCGCTCTCGCAGTCTGTTATCCAGACGGATGGAAAGGCCGGTGAGATCCTCGAGAGAGGAGGGCTCGTCCCGGACTGCTAGCTCATCCTTGAGCTGCTCGGAAAGGCCATTAGAAAAAATCCCCCTTAGTGTCGCGTCATCCCACCCACATTCACCCGCCAATATCCGGAACTCTATGCAATTTTCTGCTGCTGATTTAGCGCCTGGTGTGAGCGTGAGGAGATGACGGGTGGCTTCTTTGCGCAGAACGGGGTGATCGAACACTTTATGGAGTTCGTTGGAAAAAGGAATCGTACCGGGGAGGGGTTTTGCCATAAGGAAGTGGACCATTGAGCTGCTTTGCCGCGGAGGAGGTTTGTGACATAAGCTACTTTGGATTGTTCGGTGGGATAACTGTATTGTTGAAGGGTGAGTAAATTGAGTAAAACTGGCTACATGCACCTAGGTCCCCGCAGTAGGGCTTGTGCGGCGGGACATGAGGTTCTTTGTACAGGAGGCAGGGTGGCACTGAGGCTGCGGGCTCGGAAGGCGTACTTACAGGTGGAAGTTTGGATAGCATCGTCGAGGAAAGGAGGGATACTTGTTGTGTGAGGGAGTGTAGGCATCCCATGAGTTCTTGGAGAGTCTTTTCTTGTCTTCCTATGCGGGCTCCTTGGAGACTGAGTGCGTTCATCAGTGCCTCCGGAGTTGCTAGGTCCATAATGGCCAAAGTATTCTGTCACGTATGGGGTGTAGCTGGATCAAAGAGCAGGCGGAGGCAGATGTAAAATTCTGAACAGTATATTGAGGAAAGGTAATGGCGGTGGGTTGGCAGGCGGTGGCGTGGACAGGTGGCAGGCAGTGGCGAGGACAGGCGGCTGGCTTGGCGGCAGGAATGACGTGGTATCCGGAACATGGGGAAAACACGCTGGAAGTAACTGCAATACTTTGGCGAGGATTTCCTGGAACAGGCAGGCTTATATACCGGTGGTGATGAGGCTGATTGGAGACAGGTGCTGAAAACAGAGAGGGGAGGGGGGATCGAGAGCGGACGCAAAGCGCCCTCCCGGCTCCAATAAGGGAACTGAAGGGCAGTATATGACAGAAACACTCATGCTGCTGCTTTTGTCAGCAGTCACAGCATCAATAAATACAAGGGAAGCAGTTCCATTGGCAGCCATACATGCCCATGCCATGACATTACACCACCATGCTTCACTAATGTAGTATGGTACATCATGTACTGGTTGGTTGACCGCGCACTGTGCTGCGCTAGATGCAGTGTGAACCGGCATCTGAAGTATCTTACCATTTGATGCTGTAAAGTCTATGGCAACAGTGAAGTTCAGCTGTGTCCTAGTGCACAAGAAATTCCCCCCAAAAGAGAATAAACACAACAACAAAAAAACATTAGTCAATGCACTTAGAGTAAATATTATAGTACATTTGAAAATTCATGGATAACAATAAGGATTAAAATATATTTTAGCATTGAAAATATAATTTGGTTAAAGAGCTTCTACCTAATGGTGTATTAAGCATTACAGAAACAAAAAAATATTGTAACAGGTACCAATGTTGTGCATTTAGGCCAGCTGTGGATTATGGTCCAAATTAAGTGCAGCATATTAAGAAAACAACACCACCACAGACTGTGATGTAATCAGATTTTAGTTCACTAATTAGTATCCTTTGACAATATTCTTTCTGGTTAGGCAAAATAAATAAAATACTCAAAAGTGATCAACTGAATACATACAGGTGTTTACATAAGGGTTTTAGTAGTGCAAAATTCCACAAGTGTAATTTTTCCAAAGTCAATATGAATTCATACTGATGCGCACAAAGACTTTGGAGTTTTAAAGCACACACACACCCACACCCACACCCACACACACGCACACACACAAACACACACACACACACTTACATAAAACAACCAACAGGGTGGCATTGACACAGTGACAGCAGGCTAATCATTATTCGACTCACCCTCCTCGGATGAAATCCACAAAGGTGTACTCGGATTCCACTTTGAAGGACAGCAGAGTTACCTTGTGTTCACACCCACCCACACAAGCACACACGCAGACATAGACACACACGTACACAAATATAACAAAGGGAAGATGGAAATATAGCAAAGGGAAGATGGAAAGGGAACCACAGTCGCGCCAACGGGAAGGGACAAACATACAGTTTACCCGACGGCATATCAGACATTGGGAGAGAAAGAGATATAAGAGATAGTTGGTATATGTAACATAACATAAAATACCAATCATAAGTCAATAATTTTATTTTAATTTATTTCACTCATTATAACCCCTCAAGGGAAAATTCAGACGCTGCTCTATATTTTTGGGTTGCACACCACATGGAGAACTAGCACACACACATGCAGGTTATGCAAAAGGAGAGATTCAGCTTGAAAGAGGTGTGCAAAAAGTGCTGCAACACTAGAGCGAAGGGTGGGAGGGTGGGTTGTCGAGGGTGCCTTGCTCAAGTAGACCTCACAAGTAGCCAGCATCTTTCCAACAGCTAGTTGCCGTTATTATATTTTTGTCAATAGCGGGACTCGACCTGTGGCTTCTAAGTCCAACTCATCACACATGAGCTGTTGCCACCCCAAAAACAGGCAAGTGCAGGGTTGGTAGAAAGACTCACAGTTCCTGAATTGACATACTTCTTCTTTTTGCCCTTCTTCTTGGGATTTATAACCTGTCAGTAATGGGGGGGAAAAACAACAATGTTATTAAATTGTATAACAAAATGATGAAAGTGAATGCCGCAAAGAAAAAAATCACCATGAGATAAGATGCTATCCTTTTAATAAGGTGGGTTCTTGTACACAAGTATCACACACTGAAAGAGGCTTTAAAATGAAAACGAATGCAACAATAATCATAGTGACTGTCTATTAATCTAAACCGATATATCAATACAATTTACTTTTTGGCATGCATTAATAGAATCATCATCCATCATTAGTTATCTACAAATTATTTGCCTAAATGAACATTCTACAAGTTAATGTTTTTCTAAATAGAACCTATTTTAGAGGGTAACAAAAATAAAATAAAAAAGCATTCATGGTTCCTTGAAAACATTGTAATATTTCCACCATTTAAAGATTGTGGACAGCACGTTACTAATTAGTCCTACAATGACTACATATTTATTATCGTGCACTGGAAATGCAATAACATATGAATAACATTCTTTTGGGTTTCACCTCATAGACGTTGAACTGGTTCTGTCCCCGAGACAGCTCTCTGTAGCTGGTGGTGAACTCGCCAATGAAGTCATGGCTGCAGACACACACCCACACATGGGCAAGCATGAACCCAAATGTCATCATCCGAGACAAAGTGTCAAGCCTATTCACATCTCCTTCTGTAGGTCTGCCAGATTTACACCCTTGCTGCTTTGTCACTGTGTGATTTTTATGTTCCAGTTATAAGTATACTCACCGACAAGAAAGATGGGATGGTTAAAAAGAAAAGATAGCAATATACAGCTTGTTATTTGTTTGTGCGCACCCATGTATAATGCGCACCCACAAAGTTGACCTCAAAATTCTGGAAAACACTTCAACCTATGTATAATGCATTTTTACAATCCATGATTTTGCTTCTACCCATATGATCAAAACATGAAGTATCTGTATTTTGTTAGTTTTTTCAAAGAATTATTCTGAAGTTAAGCACTTTATTTGAACACATTATACTTTCTTTTTATTTACTTGCTCTTATTTTGAAATTCACAGCCCTACTTTTTTTTTTTTTTTGGAACAAATTTATTGAATCAATGTTAATTTCAGTTTACATTTTCCAGAACATGTATACAGCCCTACTTTTAATTAGTAAATGAGAAAACACACAGTTATGCTCATATGTTTGATTACCCAGGCAGAATTTGTAAGATGTGTACAATTCTTTTAAGAAAACATGAAGGACAAGGCGAAACACATTTAATTTTATTTGAATGGGATTCAAATTAAACTGTCAAGCATTTCAGAAAAGCATTATAATTAAACGAAAAATAACCATAAAGAAATTAATGATGGTTGTTGTTCAGTCGGCGGCACGGTGGACGACTGGTTAGAGCGTCAGCCTCACAGTTCTGAGGACTGGGGTTCAATCCCCGGCCCCGCCTGTGTGGAGTTTGCATGTTCTCCCCGTGCCAGCGTGGGTTTTCTCCAGGCACTCCGGTTTCCTCCCACATCCTAAAAACATGCATGAATTGGAGACTCTAAATTGCCCGTAGGTGTGAATGTGAGTGCGAATGGTTGTTTGTTTGTATGTGCCCTACGATTGGCTGGCAAACAGTTCAGGGTGTACCCCGCCTCCTGCCCGATGATAGCTGGGATAGGCTCCAGCACGCCCGCGACCCTAGTGAGGAGAAGCGGCACAGAAAATGAATGGATGGATGTTGTTCAGTCATCAGTTGTATTTAAAAAAAATTAAATAATAATAATAATAATATATATATATATTTCATAAATTCTGCCTGGGTTTGTAAACTTATGAGCACAAATGTACATATATGCAGTCATATGTATCCCCGTCATATTGGAATGAAAGTGTAGTCTACACCTTTTTCATAACCTCTAGGTGGCATACTAGAATGAAAGTGTATAACTGTTTGGCAGTCTTTTTCATTTTCTCCTATACCTATGTATAATGTGCACTATTGACTTTTGACAATTTTTTGGGGGTAAAAAATGTGCATTATACACGAGAAATTACAGTACTCTATTTCCACAAATAATGGTCTCTGACCTAATGGATGTTGTATCCTAGGTAAACACTGTAGCTTTGCGGTGTGTGACTAAATAAACACGTCACCTTAAATTAATGCCTCCTTTTCCCTCACAGAGGTGGCTGAAATTAGCTGTATTATAAATAATACAACATCATTACTTCAACACATATCACCTACACAGCAGAGATTGCATCTGTAAAGGGGAGTTTAAAGAGAAATTGCTGCTATATGCACTGTGAAGCATTCTGGAACAAACGCTGTTAAACATTTGAACAATGACCCGAAAAGAATTAGGCATTGGAAGGGAAAAAAGTATGGTCAAAACCATATTCTGTACACACTACATTGGCAAGGTGGAAAAATTGAAAAGTTCAGATGCTAACGAATGGCCTGCCTGCAGTCAGGAATCATTACTTAACACAAAATTAATCATTATATTGACTTTTTGAAAAAATGTAATGCATGAAGTTGTCTGACGAACAAAATTACTGCAGTGATGTTTCATAACGTCTTTAATGTATGAGATCTACGTCTTTAATGTATGAGATCTACAAAACTATTCTGTCTGAACTGGGAAGCAGTTAATAAGGTATGTACATGCAGCAATAAATGATACTATCTACAAATATCAAACAAGTCTCACAATTTAAAACTGATATTGCATAGGTCAAAGAGGCTTTGTGTATGGCAGAGATGACGTGAACTTAAAATATCAATTACATTGTGCAATAATGAAAAATCACTTATGAGAAAAATATTGTTTTTTTATGCAGTATCAATGACAATAAGGTTCACACTGAGGTATCGTGCCTTTACCTTCCATCTCGATCCCAGTCATAGACATCTATTTTTACAGTCCTGAAATACAGAACATATTATTTATGAGTGCGACAGTGCAATTCAATGATTCAACAACGTGTTCTTCTTCCAGCAGAAATAAGGTTAAATTGCAACACTGCTGAATTAAAAAAATGCAGCAACTGCTGGAACTACATAGCAAACTGACTGCATCATTGAAAGCTACTACAGCCCTACTGGCAATGCAGAAAAAATGGCTGTAACAAAGCATTGTCATTTCAACACAGTGAATATTTTTTCAGTTTTTTACTTTATATTCATATTTCTTTGATTTGAATCCCCCATACACACTAACATGTGTATGTGTTCACTGTGATGGGTTAAATGCAGAGAACAAATTTCATGTGCATGCATGCATGTTCATGACAATAAAAGATGATTCTTCTTCTTCTTCTTCTTCTTAGAAGAACATAGTGGACCCAAGTGCAGGAAGAAAAAAAAGCAGCCTGGCAAGAGGGTGATGATTTGTTACAAAAATACAAAAAGGGAATGCACTGCACGCTCCAGCAACAGACAGAAGAGAAACCAAGTGGACAAGGCAGGCAGCCACGGATGGTCTTAAAAAGACTGTCACACACTACAGGATGGAAATAAAGATGAAACTTATCAGGAACAAGGATGATGAACGACATGGAGTCAACTGAACTGGAGAGCAGTTAAAAACACAAAAGGCTCTATCAGATGGTCGGTGCGCTTTGAGGTGCAAAGAGAAAGTGACTATGCTCTGCAGTCTGCATTTTCATGAATACTTATCAATATCTTTGATGATCTACTTCTTGGGATATATTGGCGGGTTCGGTCACAAAGAACTATCACTGCCTCCACAGCTGAATGATATAGCTCCAGTACATGAAGGCAGGAGTCATCTTCTTGATACAACCTGAGTCCAGTATTTATCCTCTGGTGATATTTTTGCTGTTGTTGTGTGCCTTATTCATGCATTGTTCTCATCTCAGGTTAGAAAGGTTCCCATTCAGTCCCTGCTGAAATATAGTGTAAAAAGCCACAATAGTTCTAAACTTGACAGAAGAAGCTTTCCAAGGGACACACGTTTAAATTTTCTTGTCTCCTCTGATGGGGCTCAGGTGAAACATATGAGTAGTATTTCAATTGCAAAATGAATGCAATATATAATAAACTTTGTAATCCTTATACAGTAGGGTTTGAAGTAATTGGCAGTGTTCCTACGGAATCTCTGCCCTCTCTCTCCTGTGTGGGGCAGTGTACCGCTCTTTTGTAAGTTGCCTAGCAACAAGTGGTGTGAGAAAAAAATCTTGGCACTTTTTTGCTCCGGCTACTTGCTTGATACAATTTTATTTCAGCGGTTAAATTTTATATTGAATCGTAACATCTACTTGTTCTTCGTTCTATTTAGTTGTACACGTTTTCCTCTAAAAAGATGATAAGACTTACTCAGCTCACCTATTAACATTTGATTCCAGTCCCAGGTGGAAAGTAGTGGTGTCTCATGAGGACACCAAATGTAAAACATGCCGGTAATAGCCCCCAGTAATTCTGCTATTTCAGTTATACCGGCTAGGGAAAAATAGGGGAGTGTGATAGCTGCACCCGGTTTATACCACATGTTGAAAGATTTGCATCATATGAGCTTTGCTGTTTTATTTTACTGGTGCTGAGAAAAAAATTCAAAATTCATACAGCTTAATCCAATGTTCACACTTTTAGGGGTGTAATAGTATAATCGTATTCTCACAAGGACAAGTGCAGCTAAACAGGAGCCGTATAAGGCATTAAGTATATGCAGAGTGCACCTGGCTGCAAAAGTGGCTCTCACATCTGCTCGGCACAGTCAGAATGTCAATGTAATGCAGAGTGTGGTGTGGGAACCAAGGCGATCTCAATAACACCAACGCTGGTCCTCGGGACACCATGACCGATTGCTGGCATTATTCTGACCGCCCCGGCAACAGGTGATGTCATCTACTCCCAAAGTCCACCTCCTATGTATTTAGGGTTCCTCCATTAGTGTATATTGGCAGAACGATGCATGCATAAAATACATGCATGACCAAAACATCCACCGTTTTACTATGCAGTTTTCTGCATGCATTTATGTCTTCTGACCTGTCATAGTCGCCGTTGCAGAGAGCTCTAACAGGGATGGTGAAGGGCTGCCACACCGGGTTCAACGTGTTCTTGATCACTTCTGTTTTATGACAGATGGTGAACCTGCCAGAAAAACAGCAAACACAGTGAGAAACAAACAGACAGACAAAACAGAGTTTGTTTGCTTTCTTGATGATAATCACACAGCATTTATTTTCCGTATTACGACGTGTCCCCATTAGTGCGTATGTCTGGGGGACATGACCAGATGGAGTTTTGCTCAGACAAAGACATTTGAGATAAGGCTCAATGGTTCATTTGAATCAGAATGCTAAATAAGTGAAACCAGATTGAAGCGATGTGAAAATTGTTTATCCACACTTTATGTATTTTTTCATTTATTTAGTTGACGACAGTGTTTTGTCAGCCTGAAAACGCAAACTTTTAAAACACTTCAATGCCAGAATGTTAACTTCTGTAAATAAACATGTAAATCATTGTGTATGCTTGCAATCAGTGGTTGTTATAAATTGAGAGGTTCTGCAACCTCCTTTTATGAGGAAATAGACTTGCACCACTCAAACAAATGACAGACTGCCAAGCAATGTTTCTTTTCACTGGAGTTGAGGGTCACTCATTATAAAGATAAAATCATCAGTTTTTTAAAAATTATTTATGAGTTGAACAAAAATTAAGAAAAAGCCCAACTACCTTCAATTCATCCTTCCTAGCTCAATCGCTATACAAAGTATACTGGTCCAGAATGTGTATTACAGTTTTAATGGTTGCCTCTGTGCACACACATTTAGTTATAAATTGTTCCAAGTTTTTAACACGACTGGAGTCGTGTAAACTTGCTGTGATTCTCGGACATTTCTGAAATAAATCGGTTTGTGTGACTTTGAATGATATATACAGTTATATGGTAATATGCCAAGATTATATACAGTTATATGGTAAGATGCCAAGATTTCACAAAGTTTTCCTGATCATCCAAGCCTGAATTAGAAATTGAGTTCTTCACCCAAACTTATTAAAATCTTTTGACATATAAGCACTGCTTGAAAAAAATAATAAAAATAATAAAGGGAACACCTGAATCAAACATTCCAGATCTCAATAAATAACATTACGATTAATGTTAACCCAAATATCTTTTTTTCATTTGCATAGCTAGCTCATGAGGCTTCTCAAACTCACGTTCCATCTTCGTTGCTGCGGTAGAAAACCAGGAAGGGATCTGACTTGCCAAAAAAGTCTTTCTTGTCCAGCTTGTTGGCACACAACTGCATGGTAGCAATATCCTGTGAGCGAAGACAAATAAGAATAGATGAAAATATGCAATTTCATATCAAAGGCAGCAACATGCTGTGTTGCACAATTAATTTTTAAGACTATAGCTTTTTGTGACACAAACACAGTAATCTATAACTCAACACCCAGTCTGAATGCAAAGCAATAGTCACAGTTAAAATTGTATAATGGAGATGCAAATTCCCAAGTAGGCAACCAGTCAAGCCCCATCTTCATAATGACTGCATATATTACACTGTGAAATCAATCCAGTGTTTTATTTAAAGTATACATTTTATCAGTGGGAGAAACAAATTTGATCACGGACCATCTCTAATATACTCTAGTCAGGGAGGAATGGGGAATAGCCTCATACATATTTATGGATGGTTACACCCATTAATAAGACACTGTTTTATTAAGGCTGTTGTTTTCAGATGCTCGGTATGGCTCAGTAGAGTGATAGATGAATAGATTGTCCTTGATGAGACCTCTTGTTCATCGCATCCAATAGTAAGGCATCATCAGAAATCTATGGATTTGTTAGTGTGCACAAACTACATGTAATATACCTACTGTATTTCCGTTAGGTATTTGGGTCCCATCTCTCTTTGTCCCCGTGTTACGTACAGTACGTCATTGTGTTGTCCTGAGAGGACATTTGGCGTACCCCCACTTACACTACTGTCACATTTATCAGATTGATATCTAATGTTTATCCACGTATGATCAAGGTCTCATTCGGATCTGAGAATATCCGATTCTATGTTCTTTGTCATTACACTTCCATGATGCATATACTGTACAGTGGAACCTCGATAAAACGGACCACGATATAACGGATACCGGATAAAACGGACCGTCAAGGCTGAACAATGTGTCCAAAAATAGTTTCCATTAGTCACTTAAAATGTCATTGCCAAAGTCTGTTAGTTCCAGAATTGGCCCTTGTTGTTAACTGGCGCTGTGGCGCAATACAAGCAGAGAATGGGACTGGTGTATTTCTGGGTCACAGATATACAAAAAAAAAAAAAAAAAAAAGCGATCCAATTCCAAAAGACATGCCTCCCGTGCCTACATGGCGGCAATATTGAATGTGGGGCATTGATGTGGTGGCCATGTGACGATGGTTATACTTGCGGTCTATTGTATGTATAGCAGAGAGAGAGAGAGAGAGAGAGAGAGAGAGAGAGAGAGAGAGAGAGCTGAATGGCTAGAGTGTTAATTCTGAGGAATACAAAATACAAGTCTCGGGCGTCTGGAAAATGCTACTTTTGGTACAGTAACAGTTTTTGTTGTCAAGCCATTCACCTTTGGCAATAGATTTGGAACTAGGATGTACATTAATTCCTCATGGCTCATGACAGCGGCTTGCCAATGATGAGTACTGGATGTGAACAGTGTCACCATGACCAAGCACACCGGCGTAGTAAGTTTTGATAAAATGTGAAAATGAAAAACTTTCAAGCTTTTTTAAATATTTACAACAACTTTGTAATTTACTGGGCTTTTTAGGCCACAAAAAAACTACAAAACCATAATTTTGTACTGTACTGTAATATGGGTGCATATGGCCTGAAAAAAAGTGCTTCAATGTAACGGCCAATTGGCTATATCAGACAACCAATTAGTCCGTTCTATCGAGGTTCTACTGTACGTACTGTGCCACATAGAATAAAATGGCCAATATATTGTAAATCCAGCCTTGGGTTTTATTGCATTAGACACACAGTACAGTGTCTACAACAGGGGTCACCAACATGGTGCCCACGGGCACCAGGTAGCCCCAAGGACCATATGAGTACCTTGTGGGCCTGTTCTAAAAATAGCTCACCAGTGAAGTAATCAATTGAAAATGCTAATATTTGCATATATAGTTTTATAGAAGTGTTACATATTGATATTTATCTGTGTCCTACCATGTCAAATCATTGTTGATAATTATTGTGAGAAATCATTAACAGTGTCTTCTTCACATAGATACAGGAAATATGATTATTACCAAATAATTCAAGGTGATTTTAGCAAATGTGTTATTTCAGAAGTGTGTATCAAACTGGTAGCCCTTAGCGTTAATCAGTCTCTAAGAAGTAGCTCTCACTTTCAAAGAGGTTGGTCACCCCCGATCTACAGTAAGCTAGCAATGGCTGAAGATAAGATACAGTACAGGTATTTTATGGCTGGAAATGGAAGAAAATAACAAGTAGATGTCAGGAGACCTCAAGAAGTTGTATTAGAGATATTCATATCTCATATTTGCTTTTTAATGTCCAATGTTAATGCAGTCCAATTCTATATAGCACAGCTGTTTTTTGTTTGTTTGTTTTTTGTTTTTTTTAATAATAGTAGTTTCATTAGATCATTCGTATGAATATACGATTGGGGCAAGAGTGGTGGGGATTGAGCATTTATATTCCCATCATAGCCTGAAAAAAATATATACTTGAGCCCTGACTAAGTGATTCACATGTGTAACTCCTGCTCATTTGCCACATTTCACGGTCTCTTGTAGAAAGTTGGGCCCATCATTAAAATGTTTCTGCGTTTTTGTGTGTATCCTATTTTTGAGGCACAGTTGTCTGTATGTGTGCACAGATGGGTGTGTGAATGCATGCGTGCTTGTATACTGACCCTGCAGTTGCTGAGCTCCTCAGCAGTTAAGATAATGACCCCACACTTCTTTCCTGGAATTCCACTGCAAAAATGATGATTGATGCATGAAATTAATCATATAGTTCCATGTTGATATGTGGTACTCTGTTCATAAATACTACTTCCTTATTCCTACCCATAAAACTGTTTTGTTGTGTTAGCCCGTGTGTATGCATCCTCTCCATTTCACCCTTAGGTTATAGTACAGTACATGGGCAAAAACAATTCCCACTCTGTTAATGAAATGTTGTCGTCCACACCAATTGGCAAAATCTCTGTCCACACAAGCGAGCACAGCTAATTTATAAATAATAATAATCATCATCATCAACATGATGATGATGATGATAATGATTATTAGTATTATCACACCTTCTAATAATACCAAGTCCTTGCTTTAAATGCAAACCTCACACTATATGAATCCCCAGAAAGCCTCGAAACCTCCCTTCCAATGTAAAAACCTTTTAGAGGTCAAGCGTACAAAGAACTTATTTAACTATCGCTTATTTAACTTAATTAGGGACAGACGATGCACAAAAAGAGGTAAAGCTTCTTTGCTATTTGATTGATCATTTTCAAAATTATGGGACACAGAGCTGAAATTTCAAATGTGTGACAGGCCAATGAGAAAAGCTAAAACCTTTTGCTACTTATGGAAAAGCCAAATGCATTCAATTCAAGATTTGTCACATCGTAAACATTGCACAAATGTTGCATCTACATATATATTCCTTTACACTACGTCTATGCACATATATATTTCTGACAATTAGTGAAAGTACTTGGGTAGTCGAGGGAAATATGATGTTCTAGCCTCAATACAGATATGTGGCTTAAGTCACAATAATTTCAATAAAGCACTGTGACAAATGGCAATCCACCTGTTCTTAAATTTTCCATCAGAATATCAATGAGACAGCAATTTATAAACATACAGAGTCAATTTTAGGAGGCAACACGCGTGTAATGACAATTGAGCTGAAAGCCTTAGCATTTTGACCTTGGAAATGGGAACTGGATACTGTGATGTTCTCGCAAGGGAGCTGGAGAGTGGAATAGGATCAGAAGGTCATCCAGAAGGTTATCCTATCGGCCCAACCCCCAATGTCCATGGACTCAATTTCTGGATGTGAATATCCAGCATGACAACATAAAATGCTTTCCAAGCCATAGATATGACAGATTAAATCTATACCTATGGCATATGTTATTAAATATCAAGGTAGTTTAATGTTCAGTTCTGTAGTGTTAAATACAATGTTTTCTTTACCTGTTCAAAATCCCAATAAGCGATTAACTTTCAGTCTAGTTGGTATCAAAATATTGTTATGCTGTGACAGAATACACAGTATGCAGACCATCAGATTTTTTACTATAGTCAAAAATCCAGATCCTGTTGACTCTTACTGACATTACTACACTGAAAAAGTACCTAATCTTTGGTTGCACATGATTAAAATGTGGTAAACTGACAGACCTTTCCCAGTTTAGTTTAACATATTTTACTCATGTGCAAACGATGTACATGTTCAAATTAAGTAAATTCAAAGGACCTTTTTCAGTGTTGATTATGTATTAAACCAGGATTTAATCTGGTGGAGCAATAGATACAATAAAGAAACAATTGCCTGAATCCATAAAACAAAAGAAATGAAGCCATTTTTCGACCAAGTCAGGTGTTCTATCTATTATTTTGTTGCACATCTGAAATCAGGACATGGTGGCAGCAGACAGAGCGGAGTAACGCATGATCCCTTCTCCCTAACAATGCTCTCTCGTACCTCGGGCAACTGTACCAGACTGATTGGAAGGATAATCCTCTCTGTTTCCCATGTATACCTCACGGTCTCCTACTCGTAGTTGGACATGATCAGAAAACCTCTAAAGGAGGATACAAAGAATACTGCAACCCTTAGAGTGCGGGAAAACTCCAATTGACTCCTCAATCTCCTTCGAGTGGTCTGAGCTCTACAGAGTATCTCTATGGGCCAGTGATTCTAATTTCTAGAATCTGCGATCTTGTTCTTTTTAAGAAAAAGAACAATCGTTTTAATTGTGTCTTGAGGGGAAATTCACTTTTTTAGGAGGTTGCAGGTCCTTTCCCATGGCTCATGAGCGTAGGTGAGTGATGGAATATAAATTGACAAGTAAAGTGAGAGCTTTGCCTTTTAGATTCTCTGCACATGAAACTTGTGGTGGTGACAATGTTACAGGATGTGTAAAAAGTAGGGTGCTTCAAATTATTTTGGACATAGTCATCATCATAAACAAAAGCAGTCTTTCAGTACAATGCTTGTCATCTACAGTATGTTAAACCCACTGTAGTGACAGTGTCTGCCATAGAAAAAAAGTTCTACTAAGTTCTATCAGCACAAATCACTGGAAAACATACTGCATTTGCTCCCGATTCTGTATAAAGTAATGAAAAAAATATGAAGCATAATTCAGACATCTCATTTTATTCATTTATGTGGCCACAGGGTGTAAATTGCTAACACTTGGGTTTTTTAGACCAAGCACTGTTGTGTAAAACTAGCATTAAAACGTGTGATGATAGTTGTAGATTTAAGGAAAAAACACACAAAACAACTTTTCCACAGTTCACATCCCCATTGAAAGCAGACTGAGTTGTATTTAATGGTGTGTTTGAGCCTCAGTACCTGGTTTTGCCTTTGAAACTCTGTACTTGGGAATGCATTCAAGTAGTACCAACCTTGGTGAAATGAAGGCTAGCACATATTCCAGTAGAAGATACCACCTTTGTAGTTTAGGTACTTCAAGTGCTGCATAAGTCAAGGCTCTGTGCAACTAAATAATAATGTTCTAGAAATTGTTAATATTTTTTCTCCAACAAAATCTTTAAAAGTCAATAGTGCGTACTATACATAAGTATGCTAAAAGTTTGAAAACTCCTTCACAGTAAAGTGATGTATATGAGTAGATGTGTTTTAGAAAAGCTATCAATTAGTTTTAAATCTTGTGATTTATAAATTAACATCATATTCATTTATTCCCCTTTACAATGTTATAATTCATCTACTCCTATATTGTAAGTATTGAGGCTGTGATGCACCCTAGTATTAGTTTCGACACTGCCGTTTAACAGAGGTATTTTTGCACCTCCCACGTACTATTTGCAAGTCTGCCGGCTAGAGAGGTCATGTGCCCGGATAACACGTTCACTCATGGTGGAAGATAATAACAAAATAGTTAAGAGATAACAAAAGCTGCAGAGGGCGCATAAACACGCAGAAGCTGTATAAACATTCACATTATTACAACTATTTATGGTTTTAGGGGACTAACTGACATAAAACAGCATTTTAACAGTTATACAACGGCGCTAGGCACGCTGGGAAATCTGATACCGAGCTGACGTCATTGTTGACATCATCTTGGCGTGCTGTTGAAGGTTAATTTTTGGATATCAAGAAGTTTTCAAATCTTTACATTATAAAGCTAGTTGTCAATGGGGGGAGAGGGTGGGTGGTGTGGGGTGTTTAGCTTTTGCCACGGTCGCCGTATCAAAAACCGCCCCTGGGCTCAGCCAGCAGACACAGACACTGTCCACTGACCATGAATGTTTTATTAGAGCTCAGCTGTTCGAGCTTGCATAATAACAATCCGTTCAGACTTTCCAGCTTTGATCAGCAAAAAGGAATAAGAGATCCGACAGAAGATGAAAATAGGTTCCAGGACACCGGGGGTACAGCTTAAGGATAAAGAAAGAATATAAATTGGAATTTGAACATTACGAGAGCTGTAGTGGCCCTTCTTGACTCCTCACATAAATCTACAAACTTGCGGCTTTAACACTGATACATCAATACCAATATTCAATCCACCACAAGAACTGTAAGACTTTTTGAACTGATCCGATTGCAAAACTGCCAGTTACCTCCATCCCTTCATTTTCATTATCCTCACTAGTGTTGCGGGCTTGCTGGAGCCTATCCCAGGTGACTATGGGCAAGAGGTGGTGTACACTGTGGAAACAAACATTCACACTCACATTCACACCTAGAAGCAATTTAGAATCATCATTCAACCTACCATGCATGCTTTTGGGATGTGGGAGGGAACCGGAGTACCTGGAGAAAACCCACGCAGGCACACGGAGAACATACAAACTCCACATAGGCGAGGCCGGAATGGAACCCGCGTCCTCAAACTGTAAGGCAGATGCGCTAAGCAGTCGTTCACCGTGCCGCTACCCAGTTAGGCCTCTTATGTACAAAATATTATGTCCTGATTCAAACCGAAGACTCACGCCAGGACTGGTCTCCTCAGCATGGTTATTATAGTTAATGAAAGCGAATGAAAAAATGAAAACTAAAATTGGAAAAAATTCAATTAAAGTAAAAATGTCCTTCATTTTCATATTTGTTAATTAACTACATACATGAGCTTTCAGGCTGGATTTTAAATGTAATTATTTCGACTCGGCCATTTTTTATGACAGCTGTACTGCTAGTCGTTTGGTAATTGTATTTCACTTACTGTGTGTCCCCTTAGAAGTCATTATGCAGCAACAATGAGTTGGCTGCCGCCAAACGCTCGCTGCCACCTGATGAGACGGATATTTTGTCAATCAACTCAGCTAGGTAAGTGTTCTCCTTTTCGGGTCATATATGAACAAATAGTGCATATTACAACCGGGCTTAAGTTTCAGCCAAATAAACAATGAAAATGTTTTCATCCATCCATCCATCCATCCATCTATCTATCTATCTATCTATCTATCTATCTATCTATCTATCTATCTATCTATCTATCTATCTATCTATCTATCTATCTATCTATCTATCTATCTATCTATCTATCTATCTATCTATCTAATCTAATTTGACTACAGTATGACTTGTCACAAGATGAAAGCAGCGGGCAAGTGGCTTGTAGTGGAAGCTGGTGATACAGTACGTGTGGAATGCCGTAATTTCTCGTGTATAATGTTGACAGATCCGAATGAGACCCCAAAGTTGACCTCAAAATTCTGGTAATCCCTTCTACCTATGTATAATGCATTTTTACAATGCATGATTTTGCTTCTACCCATAAGATCAAAACATTAAGTATTATCTGTATTTTGTTAGTTTAAGTTAAACACCTTATTTGAACACACAATACTTTCTTTTTATTTACTTGCTCTTATTTTGAAATTCACAGCCCTACTTTTATTTAGTAAATGAGAAAACACACAGTTGTGCTCATATGTTCTATTACCCAGGCAGGATTTGTAAGATGTGTACAATTATTTTAAGAAAACATGAAGGACTCGGCGAAACACATTTAATTTTATTTTAATGATTCAAATTAAACTGTCAAGCATTTCAGAAAAGCATTATCATTAAAGAAAACATAACCATAAAGAAATTAATGATGGTTGTTGTTCAGTCGTCAGTCGTAATAAATATATATATATATATATATATTTCAAAAATTATCCCTGGGTATGTAAACTTATGAGCACAATTGTACATAAATGCAGTCATATGTACCCCTGTCATTGTGGAATGAAAGTGTAGTCTACACCTTTTTCATAACCTCTAGGTTGCATACTAGAATGAAAGTGTACAACTTTTTAATAACATCTAGGGGGCGGTGGCATAGTGGAATGAAAGTATACAGCTTTTTCATAACCTCTAGACGGCGGCTACATTGATGAAAATGTGAAAGTCTTTTTCATTTTCTCCCATACCTATGTATAATGCGCACTATTGACTTTTGACAATTTTTGGGGGGTAAAAAATGCGCATTATACACGAGAAATTACGGTACTTCCCAAGGGGAATAACAGCCACAAGTCTACTTTCGAAGCTCGCAACGTAGCAGCAAGTGAAAGAAAGTGAGACTGTCCAAGCTCAATTTGAGATGCCTCATTCATTCATCATGGAAGGACTTGAATTAGTTTTTGTTTACAATGATGGACAGTAGCCTATGTAAGTTAAACATATAAAAACAAAGCCCATACATTTTTACTGTATGTTGTGATAGAAGAAGCAATATTATGCACTACACTTCTTGCACCTCAAAGTCTGCAGACAGTACCTGTATTTGATTTGTTGATGGTTGCTCATCTGCTAGTTGTAAGTTAATATATCTTTTGAGTTTTTATTACACCATACATACTGTGATCTTTTTAAATCTTGCACCCAAAAAATACCCCATATTTAAAAAAAACTACTTAATAATGTTATCCATCCATTTTCTGAGCCGCTTCTCCTCACTAGGGTCCGGGCGTGCTGGAGCCTATCCCAGCTATCATCAGGCAGGAGGCGGGGTACACCCTGAACTGGTTGCCAGCCAATCGCAGGGCACATATAAACAAACAACCATTTGCACTCACATTCACGCCTACGGGCAATTTAGAATTGTCAATTAACCTACCACGCATGTTTTTGGGATGTGGGAGGAAACCGGAGTGCCCGGAGTAAACCCACGCAGGCACGGGGAGAACCTGCAAACTTCACACAGGCGGGGCCGGGGATTGAACCCCGGTCCTCAGAACTGTGAGGCAGACGCTCTAACCAGTCGGTCACCGTGCCGCCTAAACTAATACTAATACTATTAAAAACTAAACTAAAACAAACCATTTTTGAAAAATAAAAAAACTAATCAAAACTAATAAACCCATTCTAAAAACTAATTAATACTAACTTGAAAAACAAAAGTCGAAACGAAATAAAAACTAACTAATGAAAAATCCCAAACTATTAAAACCCTGCTCCTCCTTGACGGCTGGATAGGAGCTTCCAAGCTTCCATAGGAGCTTTTTACTTGTACATGTATTTAATGGTCTATTTTCTATTATACGATGAACCGTTCATCATGTCAGTGTTATTTTTATAGTATAACACAATAAAATACTGCAGTGCAAAGATATCCAACCAATCTGCTGTATATTGTAAGCAATTTTAAAATGGTGTAGAGAATTCCATGAAAGTGAAGCAGCTATAAGTAAAGCTATAAACTGCAAACTATGTAGTGACGTTCAGTATTCTTTTCAGTCTTTTGACATAATGCTAGTTGGACTTGAAGGTCACTGGTGTCATTTATGGTTAGCCAGTTACAGCAAACTGGGGCTCAAAATTCGCACAGGTCTCTCAATGTGTAGTGTCTCTGTTGCTATCAAAAGAGATTTTTTTTAATTGTGCCACTCGCTAATCAAACACCAAAAACTGGGTTGACTAACAATTGCTTGAACACAGAGGACGTAACCAAGAGGCACAAGACGTGTGCAAGTTTCCGCCTGCCAGCAGACATAAAACATGGGTTATAACAGTATGTCAAGACATCCCTAAAAAATACAGGCATATGTCACCTTGCAAAAGTACCTGTTTAAGCATACACAATAAATTAACGTTAAGATGTTTTCAAACTTTTTCAATCTTCATTGGAACACTACTGTTCAGTTTTCATGTTCTGCCTGTGCTAGCATTTGTTTTTGCAGGTACTCTGCACTTAGCCAACACACGATACTGTCGTCTGCTCATTTTCATGAGCTCCACCCTACCAGTATCCTTACCACATTTAGTAATGAAGATGTTAAAAGGAAATGTTTTGTACTAATTATATATTTTATTTTGGAAGTGTAGTGGAGTAAAAGTGAAAGTTGCCAGATATATAACAGATATATAAATAACAAACTACAGCTATGTGAAAATTCTACATAAATATAGTAACAAAGTATTTGTACTCCATTTACATTGCAAGACTTCCAAAACCATGCTTGTGAGGTTAATTGAAGTTGGTGCACAGGTGTATAGACATAGCTATATATATATATATATATATATATATATATTATTTTTAGTTTCACTCTGTCAATCTCCCTGTATACATTTACAAGGCAGGGGGATAACTGCACTTTAATTCTGAAAAGATCCCACTTTAGGTTGGAAGGTGTGATGAGTCAGTTGAGCCTTTCAAGATTTCCAGATGGATGTGAAAATGTATGTAAATTTAAAATGATGATGAATGATGTTTTATAAAAGGTACGTATAAGGTTTACAGATCTACTGTGATCTGTAAATTGCAAGTGTATATGAAAACACTGATCTGTAAAATTGTTGAAATGCACTAATTTTTGTTATTATACTTGAGATTGATCATATGATTTGAAACAAGATTTGCAACAAGATAATAATCAATAAATGTGAATATTTTCCCAAATGTAGTTGCATTGCACCCAAAATATGGTGAAAACAATTGAATTGTCGTTATTTATAGCGCATAAGGCCACGGATATACTGGTCAGGGCCACTTGAGATCAAATTGGAGTGAATTTGGCCCACGAACTAAAATGAATTTGACACCCCTAATCTAACTGGAACTAAATTTAATGTGTGTTGCTTTAGAAAGAGTAAACAACAAGTAGATTCAATTGAGGTTGAAATCTAAGCTTTTTTTTCTAAACAGGTCAGATCTGGTAAAACTAGAAAACTGTATCATAATCTATTTTGAATGTATTGTATTGTATTGTAAATGTATTATTTGCACCCAGATCTGGAATTGTTTCTTCATCCAAAGGAGCACAATACAACACTTGATGATTTTGCAGGTGAAAAATAAGCCTTGGTGGAGGTATGCTCTGATAGCTCTTAAGGACTGGTTGCAGGTTTGTATTGAAGCAATGTCAAGATGGCATGGAACATGGCAGCAAACCTCCGAAACTACTAGTACTTTTGGGCAAGGGATTGATGTACAACCCCATCACCCTGTCTTACCCTGATCAAAAGCACCACAGTGGATCATATACCCTTATGTGTGGGTGTGGACTTGCTTACATTCAAAAGTAAAGTTAAAAACATCCATCCATCCATTTTCTGAGCCGCTTCTCCTCACTATGGTCCCGGCCGTGCTGGAGCCTATCACAGCTATCATCGGGCAGGAGGCGGGGTACACCCCGAACTGGTTGCCAGCCAATCACAGGGAACATACAAACAAACAACCATTCGCACTCACAGTCACACCTACGGGCAATTTAGAGTCTCCAATTAATGCATGTTTTTGGGATCTGGGAGGAAACCGGAGTGCCCGGAGAAAACCCACGCAGGCACGGGGAGAACATGCAAAATCCACACAGACGGGGCCAGGGATTGAACCCCGGTCCTCAGAACTGTGAGGCTGACGCGCTAACCAGTCGGTCACCGTGTTAATAACACAAGTTAAAAACATCCATCCATTTTCTGAGCCGCTCCTCACTAGGGTCGCGGTCGTGCTGGAGCCTATCTCAGCTGTCATCGGGCAGGAGGCGGGGTACACCCGGAACTGGTTGCCAGCCAATCGCAGGGCACATAGAAACAAACAACCATTCGCACTCACAGTCATGCCTACGGGCAATTTAGAGTCTCCAATTAATGCATGTTTTTGGGATGTGGGAGGAAACCGGAGTGCCCGGAGAAAACCCACGCAGGCACGGCGGGGCCGGGGATTGAACCCGGGTCCTCAGAACTGTGAGGCTGATGCTCTAACCAGTCGGTCACCGTGCCGCCCAAGTTAAAAACAATGCATAAAATTATTAACACAATTTACCTCAGGAGATCACATTTTAAAAATATGAAGATGGCATCCCACCAAATGCGCTTATTTGGTGGAAAGCAGTAGCACGTGTAGCCATAATGTACTTTTGCCATCTGCAAGTGTTTGTCTAATTTCATCAATATGATCTTGAGGTATTTCATACCAATGACAGAAATACATAATTTGCATTGGTTTGTTAAATTAGTTGCAAGTATGAATGATATTGAGCTGACAAAGATACTAATTTCCCCCAAATCTTTCATATTAGTGCTTGTCAGGGAGAACCGCAGGGTTTAATTTGCACCTCAAAAAATGCTTCCACTATTTCAACTTTGGGCACATGTTCTCCAAAAAGCAATATGTGTTGGAAGAAACCTGGATGGATTATATGGCCCATAAAAAAAAATATTTTTTTGCTGTTTGACTGCTGTAGCAGTGACCATGGCTTAAGAGATTCAAGCTCAAGCTACAGTTAAATATGACCTTGATTTGGTCTCGGTGAGTTATTACTTTTCTCAGTCCAAACACATCAGTTCACGAAGATTGGCTTTTTTGCTGCAAGGAGATGAAAAGCGAGATAATTGGCAGAAAATAAATGATCTTGCAATGATATATGGGCTTTGTGCCAAAGCAATTACTAAGCGTCCAATGAGATTACCCTGTGATCCCTGTGCTGCTCACAGCCTCTCTAGGATATGTAGTATTTGTATTGTATTTGGGATACTACAACGTGCCCCATTTACTTCCAATGCTGTGATGCATTACTTGGAGCAGTGGTTCCTCAATTTTTGAGTGCACCGACTTACTAGTTTTCGAGATACGAGCCATCGCTTGGCTTAATTTTTTGCCTCTAGTGAAACAATTAAGATGGAACCTCTCGTGGAATCTCGGTTCATGAACAATTCAGTGTACAAACAAATTTTCCAAGCATGTTGTCTGGCTTCACAAACTATTCTTCCTGGCATCCATGTGGAACACTTATTTGCGTGCTGTCTCTCACACAGCATAAATGTCACATGCTCCGCATGTCACATATTTCAGGGACATATTTCTTTTTTTTCTTGCTATAAATTAACTGTCAGTATGGCTCCCAAGAAATTGAAACCTAAAAGTGATTGCGCTATTATGAAACCTTGGAAAGTGTGCGCGGCATCCACTGTCAGCGGAAGAGAGCAAGGCACTCCCTAGGCCACACCATAACACAAATAAATACATAACACACTGATGTAGCACAATTTGTGTGCTTGTGCGCGTGAGAAAGAGAGACTTTCATCTTAATTACACTTCATAAAACCAATTTATTTCTTAACATGCTCATTTATTATATTTTTTAAATTGTATTTTACAAGACAGTTATATTTTCTTTACTAAAAAAATGTGATGGGGGCTGGAAAGAATAAATGGCATTTCCATTTAATTCAATAGGGAAAGTTGATTTGAGATACAGTGCACAAGATTTGAGAGATGTGAGTCATAAGTGTCGGTCATGGAACAAATTAAGCTTGTGAGTCACGGGATGAATATTGACATCATTTCTCAAGGAAGTGCAAATTCTGGGCGACGATGAGCTCCTTCTTTGTCTTCATGGACTAGTGCACACACAATACTGACAGTTATTAGAGAAACTGTCTATGGTGGTTTTGTTTTGTTTCTTTTCAGCCTTTGTGATAGAGAACATCAAACCTGAACTTGTTGTTGCCTAACTGACTCCTAGGTTCTGCTTCATAGTAGGGGTCCCCACTGGAGAGCGCAAGGAGGTTCTGTTATTGGCTGTGTTATTATGTTGACCTCACAAATGAAACCATAGCAGGATAACCACAAACACAATTGCTCAGTTGGCCGCCCAAAGATTGCACTGTCATACCTTTGAAGAAATCTAAGTCTGCCTTTTCAGGATAATTTGTCTTCATGATTCTGAGACTCCCAGTGGGTAATGCAAACACTTGTAGGCTTACATTTATAACTTTGCAATGCAATTGAATCCAGTTGTGGCTTGCAGCCATTTCACATTAATCAGTAACAGCTCCCATGATCAGGATTAAATGAATTTCACTGATTTTGCTCCTATTAATCATTCAGACCCTAAGGATGAAAAATAGGTCATAAATCTAAATCAATAGGAATAGAAACATAAATATCCAGCTTATTCTGAGTGCAAAAAAAGCAATGTATTCAACGGGTGATTTACTAAATCATAAAACAAATGGAAATAAAAATAAATAAAATGTGAGTTGTATTTTACAACAACAACAATAATAATAATAATACAAATATTGTTATGGTCTATGTTTTGGTTTGGGTTGGGGTTAGTTTTGTTTCATGTTTTCCTGTGTTCCATGTTGTTCATGTCGTGTGCTCAATTAGTTGTGTCCACCTGTCCTCGTCAACCTTCTACCTTGTCAACCAATCAGCTCCCTCCAGCCGCTTGTGTCTTGTCCAGGTGTTCCTCGTTGTCTCGTCAATCTGTAGTTAGTTCCCTGGTTTCTTTCAGTTCTTGTCGGTTCATTGTCATTGTAGTATGTCGTTATCAGGTGTCATTGTCAGTTGCAATTGTAGTCTGTCTGTGTCACATGTCGAAGTCACCTGAAGTTTCAGTAGTCATGTCTTGTTTCCAGTTTTAGGTTTGTTCAAGTGTTTCTTTGTTACTTTGATTATCAGTTTTGGGACTTAGCTTAGTTTGTTTCTTCCAAGACCCTTGTTTACTTTTGATTTGGAATTAAATATAATTTTTGGGACTTCTACCTTCCCTCCCTGCTTCCCTGCACTTGGGTCCTCTACGTTTTTGCCTTGCCTTCCTCTCCTTCGACAACCAATAGTGACAAATATAGGCCGGCACAGTGACCGACTGTTTAGCACATCTGCCTCACAGTTCTGAAGACCCGAGTTTAAATCCGGCCTCGCCTGTGTGGAGTTTGCATGTTCTCCCTGTGCCTGCGTGGGTTTCCTCTGGGTACTGCGGTTTCTTCCCACATTCCAAAAACATGCATGGTAGGTTAATTGGCAGACTTGCATGTCTTCAAAGGTATGACTGTTCAATCTGTGGGCGTCCAACTGAGCAATTGTGTTTGCGGTTATCTTGCCATGGTTTCATTTGTACCAATGTTAGGTCAACATGATAACACAGTTAATAACAGAACCTCCTTGCGCTCTCCAGCAGGGACCTCTACTATGAAGCAGAACTTGGGAGTCAGTGAGGCAACAACTTCAGGTTTGATGTTCTCTATCACAAAGGCTGAAAAGAAGCAAAACAAAACTACCAGAGACAGTTTCTCTAATAACTGTCAGTATTGTGTGTGTACTAATCCATGAAGACAAAGAAGGATCTCATTGTCACCCAGAATTTGCACTTCCTTGAGAAATGATGTCAATATACATCCCAAAGGTGGTGCCCGTCCCCCCCACACCACACCGGTTGTT
This sequence comes from Phyllopteryx taeniolatus, assembly GCF_024500385.1. Classification (NCBI taxonomy): domain Eukaryota; kingdom Metazoa; phylum Chordata; class Actinopteri; order Syngnathiformes; family Syngnathidae; genus Phyllopteryx; species Phyllopteryx taeniolatus. Next base: position 22,766,727 of record NC_084502.1, on the reverse strand, counting down.
GGGCTGTGGAGATGTGGGGATCCACCTTTTGATTGACAGTTTATAAGCCCAGGGTATACCAATACTCACATGGAAACAATTCTCCGAACCCAACCCGATGTTAGCAAATTATTCCGTAATCAAATTAGCTAGCGTGGGAACACACTTATATATGGGGGAGGGCCGACTCATGCGAGAAAGTCCTATAATTGAATTTCCCCTTGTCTTTTTCCTTGCCTTGATGTCTTGAAATACAACTAATTAATGTATCCTTGAGTCATACCAAATGAACATACAGAATGTCATAGAAGACCTAGCACAATTTCTGGAGTTATATAATCTTGTTCCAATAACTCAAAAAGTTGTAAATCTGAAGACAATCAATTTTAATGGGTCGGTTATACTGACTTTACTCAACTCAACTTTATTTAGCGCTTTCACAAAGTGCAAAAACAAAACAAAATGCAAAACATTAACAATACAATCACAAATAATCAAATAAAATATCCAATCAAAATACACCATAGCTCTCTTCACATACAGGTGCAGAGTCTTATTCCCCCTTTTTGCACCTTGTTTGGAGCTAGATGCATGAGAGAGAAGAAAGACTGAAGTCTCCATTGACCAGTATGAGGGCACCGGGATCATACAGTACAGTGGGATGAAAAGGTATGTCAACCCTCTGGAATTTCTTACATTTCAGTATGTGTTGGTCATAAAATGCGGTCTCATCATCATCTAAATCTTAAGAACAAACAAACAGTCTGCTTCAACTAAAATACCACACAAACTATTTTCATATTTTTATTGAAAATAATGTAGACATTCACAGGACAGGGAGGAAAAAGGAAGTGAACCTCTAGGCTATGGATTCTCCAAGAGCTAATAAGAGTGAGGTGTGAGCCAACCTGGAGTCCAATCAATGAAACAATATTGCAGGTGTGGCTTAAAGCTGCTCTGGCCAGTAGGAAACACACACACTAGTTTAGAAATTTGTCTTGTAAAGAAGCATTGCCTTGTATTGACTCTGCATCTTTTTGCACAATTGTTTTTTGTCAATGTCTTTATGTCTCCAAAGTGTTCTGTAAATTGACTGTCTGCTGTACTAGAGCGGCTCCAACTACCGGAGACAAATTCCTTGTGTGTTTAGGACATACTTGGCAAATAAAGATGATTCTGATTCTGATGTCTCGCTCAAAAGAGCTCTCAAAAGACCCATGATTAAGAATTGCTGTCTTGTATAAAGCTGTAAAAGGTTACAAAAGTATCTCTAAAACTCTTTATGTTCATCAGTCCACTGTTAGACCAATTTTCTATAAATGGAGAAAGTTCAGCAGTGTTGCTTCTCTTCCAAGGAGTGGCCAGCCTATAAAGATGACTGCAAGAGCACAGTGCAGAATGCTCAATGAGGTTAAAAAAAAACAGTGTCAGCTGAAGACTTACAGAAATCACTGGCACATGCCAGAATCTCTGTTGACAAATGGACCATACGTTAAACATTAAACAAGAATGGGGTTCATGCGAAAACAACAAGGAGAAAGACGTTGCTGTCTAAAAAAAAAAAACATTGCTGCACATTAGACATTTGCTACAGAGCACTTGAATGTTCCACAGCACTACTGGCAAAATATTCAGTGGATTGATGAAAGTTGAATTGTTAGAGAGGAACACACAACTCCATGTGTGGAGGAAAGAAATGGCACAGCACACCAATATCAAAACATTGTCTCAACTGTGAAGCATGGTGGAGAGAGCATCATGGTATGGGTGTGCTTCACTATCACAGGGCCTGCCGGTTTATCAAGATATTTTGCAGAAGAAATTGAGGCCCTCTGTCTGAGAGTTTAAGCTCAAAAGAGGATGGGTGTTGCAAGAGGACAATGATCTAGAACAAAGAAGAAAATCAACAACAGAATGGCTTCAGGAGAAGAAAATACATGTTCTGGAGTCGCCCAGTCCTGACCCCGACCCGATTGAGATGCTGTGTTATGAGCTCAAGAGAGTTATTCACACCAGACATCCAAGGAATCTTGCTGAATTGCAACAGTTTTGTAAAGAGGAATGGGCCAAAATTCGTCCTGATTGTGGTGCACGTCTCATCTGCGACTACAGGAAACGTTTGGTTGAGGTTATTGCTGCCAAAGGTGTGTCAACCAGTTATTAAATAATCTTTTTAATCTCTGTACTGTAAACATTGACTTGTTATGCTCTATAAAAATATAAAAACATACAGTATAATTGTTTGTGTGGCATTAGTCTAAGCAGACTGTTTGTTTATTATTGTGATTTATATGACGATCAGAATACATTTCAGGACCAATGCATGCAGAAATATAAGAAATTATAAAGGGTACACATATATTTTCCGCCCACTGTAGATTTCGAGATCACTGCGTGCATGATGTCACTCATGTATTCTACAAGCTGAGTTTGAAGGTAAAAAAGCAAATGTAGTTTTCTAATAGCCTTTTGTTTGTTCGTTGGCAGGTTCCACTTACAGAAAGATTTTCAGCACCAAGCTATCGGCTCCACGTTGGGAGCGTTACCAGTTGCAGACAGTGCGTCAATATTCTCCTCCCATTCACTTCCCATAAAGCCGCAAAACAACGAACGCCGATACACCAAGACATCAAATTTCATTGAGATCCATTTACAAAATAATGCACAACCACCAAAAAAAACCCAACAACAACAACAAATACTATAACTTTCTTCATAGGCGGCGGTAAATATCTTTCTTGGAGTTAGTTGTATGAACCACATTCAGCAATAGCAAAAGATTATCGGGATCTAGGGTCAAGATACAGAAAATAAACTGGTTGGATAAAGTATTTTTATGGTACCAAAATACAGATAAAAGCACAACAAAAAACGTATTATTGCAAGCACCACTAATGAGTGACACATTTTACTAGATGCAAGGCAACCTATAAAAGTGGGGCAAAGGGGGGTGGGGTTGACCAAAGGGGTGCTAAATCAGCAATGCTGTGTTGCATGCTTGGCCACGAGGAAAAATGAGCTGGAATGAGCTGGGACAGAAAAGCCAAGGGGTGAAACGTCACCTTAACCTGAATCTGACTCATAAGGTCAACATAGTTCACTGTTACATTTTGTCTGTCACACTAGTTTTGTGCTCAGGCTGAGAGCGATTCGCTAGCCGAGCAATGAGTTACGATTGTATATCCTGGCAAAAAAAAAAAAAGCTTTTAAAGACTAATTTCACATGGCTCAAGCGAGACAAATCAATGTGGTGGTCAACCCGAGCGAAAAATTGTGTTGCTTGACCAGGATAAAGAATAAGACCAATTCTGTTCCGTCTGCATGATAGCCAAAACTATATTTCGATTATTACGTTTTATGATGAATCCCAAATGACTTGCATTGTCTGTGTGATGTTTAACACTGCCATTTGAATAGAAAAGGTAGTAATGTCATTTTTCACAAAGGATCCTAAAAATAAGTTGAAGCTCTTGAAAAAAAGAAAATTGACCAATTTGAGCAATGTCATACTGGAGCCTCAATGTGCCTGCCAATCTATGTGCATCTGTGCACACAAATAGAACAATGCAAGCCCCCTAAAATAGAAAATCTGATTGCAACACATTTAAAAAAACAAGGCAGATGTAGTCATTTCATTTTACAAACATTTTTATCAACATAGAAAAATTATGTAACCTTGTAAATTATTCAATTATTTATCATTTTCATTTTCTGAGCCGCTTCTCCTCACTAGGGTCGCGGGCGTGCTGGAGCCTATCCCAGCTGTCATCGGGCAGGAGGCGGGGTACACCCTGAACTGGTTGCCAGCCAATCGCAGGGCACATACAAACAAACAACCATTCGCACTCACAGTCATGCCTCCGGGCAATTTAGAGTCTCCAATTAATGCATGTTTTTGGGATGTGGGAGGAAACCGGAGTGCCCGGAGAAAACCCACGCAGGCACGGGGAGAACATGCAAACTCCACACAGGCGGGGCTGGGGATTGAACCCAGGCCCTCAGAACTGTGAGGCTGACGCTCGAACCAGTCGTCCACCGTGCCGCCTCAATTATTTATAATTAATTCATACAGAATACAAAAAACCCAATTAAGACTGAACAAATATGACAAAAAAATGGGTTTCCCTGAAATGCACAATTAAAGAGAACGGATGAGGGCTTAGCTCGATCCTCAGTAGCCCAGTAATTGTAAGTGCCTTTAAATAAGTGCAAACATGATTTTGTATCAACAAACATTAAAATTGGTCTTTGGAGAATCTTCTGAAATGTATAATGGTCTCGAAACTATCAACTTTACACTTTATTAGTAATTAAAATTTGTGCAGAACCAACATTATTTATGTTTTGTGAGAGTGTTTATATTGTGCCTTTTGAGTATAATAACTAAAAACAGTTAAAATGCTTGTTTGGGTATCTGTTGGTTTTATATTGAAGAAGTAATTTAGACCACATTTCCAAGCTTTTGGTTGGCTGGATAGGCCTTTAGAGGTTACAGCACCACCTGTTACTTGGCATGCGCTTGTCAAAAAAAAGTAAAATAATTTTCAAAGAGGCGACACGGTGACCGACTGGTTAGAGCGTCTGCCTCACAGTTCTGAGGACTGGGGTTCAATCCCTGGCCCCGCCTGCGTGGAGTTTGCATGTTCTCCCCGTGCCTGCGTGGGTTTTCTCCGGGCACTCCGGTTTCCTCCCACATCCCAAAAACATGCATGCTAGGTTAATTGACAACTCTAAATTGCCTGTAGGTGTGCATGTGAGTGCGAATGGTTGTTTGTTTGTAGGTGCCCTGCGATTGGCTGACAACCAGTTCAGGGTGTACCCCGTCTCCTGCCCGATGATAGCTGGGATAGGCTCCAGCACGTCCGCGACCCTAGTGAGGCTTCAGTGGCTTTCTCATGTAGAATGTGATTTATTCCAAATCTCTTGTTGGTCCAACAAGTGGTGTGGCTGACAGATTAAGAGTGTCACAGAACAACACTGTCACATTATTTGCCAAGATGCTTGGAGTTGGCAAGCAGGAATCACTAATTTCCACATTAAAGCATGCCAACTGCTGACAGATCTGTGCTTTGCAAGCTAACAACTAATTATTGCCAGTTGGAAAATACACAAATGCATATTTACTCTGATTCTTCTCTTACGCAATACAAGTTAATTTTTTCTTTGTGCAAAAATGGGATTGAAAGACAGTAGGAAAAGTTTGACCTGGACTATTTATTTTCTTCTTTACAGCTCTGCAAGATTAAATGTCACCCATTTCAACTTTGGGCTCAACTGGTTTAACAGGCCCCTCAGAAGCAGCAAGTGTTTTGTCTTCTGGCTCGCCTTGGCAGAGCAGGCCAAATGAGACTGGACCAGATGCCAGGTGATGCTTTGCTTGGACGTTGACCACAGGGGAGGAAAGTGTGTGTTTGTGTGTGAGAGTGTGTGTGTGTGTGTGTGTGTGTGTGTACGTATGCAGCTAGGTGGGTGGTCATGAGGGGGGAATAGATGGCTGAGTTTGATTGTTCAGAGTGGAACTAAATGGGAAACTGCTGGGATTTCAGTCTATTTTTCATTGGCTCGCTGGAAAATAGCTTTGTTCATTTGGAAACCACTATATCATCAGGATTATAATTAATTGGTATGATTAAGCAATATTTTTGTCCCTTTTGCTTCAAGGATCTTCCCACAAATGACTTTCAACCCATTGTGGAAAAATTTAAATGGCCAACAGAGGGACACATGCATTTATTATTCGATGGATTAAAACCATTGTTTTTTAGTTTATTTCAATTATTTAGGAACAAGAAACTGCAATATGTAATACGTATTACAATTAAAAATATTGATATAAGTTGTTTTCAAACAATATAAAGTAAAATCCTATAAAAACTCCACGAATCATAGATTCTGACAAAACCTCTGATAAAGGCATTTAATATATGTTGACAATAATATATGATTCATATAGCAATTGATATCTAGAATGTATAATGTATAAAAAAAACATTCACAGAATTGTCAGAGGCTAAAAAAGCAAAGCCAATGAATGTACATCTCCAGCCAAAGTCGCAATACCACTAGAAAGTTGCATCTGGGATTGAGGGCCAATATAATAGAAATCAAAATACAGTATGATGTTGTGAGTTTGCCATGGCTAACTTGCATGAAGTTGGTGAGCAATTGCAGGTTAATACCTAATGGGATGGATAGATGGATAGATGACAAGAGGAGGTAGAGTTACTAAATATTGTGGCATTTAAATTACTTCATTGGCAAGGCTGATTAAATGTGAACTTCACCTTGAATCTCAATGTTATCTTATGGAACCTTTAGCGCCCTCTCAGAGATAATGAGCGCTGGTCATATTCCAATCCAGTGACAATTACAATCTTCAAATGTGGGATTTTTTTTATTTTTTTTTTTTTTTTAGAGCACTCTCGGGCATTGTGTGATAGCCTTATAATTGAAAAAAGGGTGGATAAAACATGTAAGAAACTACTCAGCAATTGCTGCCGATGGTTAAACAAGTTATTAACTATAGTGCAAATGTTTTACCATCAAAGCTTTGACTGACCAAAGGGATGCAAAAGAGGAATCTTGAGACAAATGTTGATATATATTACTGTATTTTAAAATTATGGATGTTGTAAATAAACTTTCAACTTTCTTATGAAAAATTTTTGGTAAAAGACCACTTCAAATAACATCAACTTACTCAACTCCAGCCAAAAGTACTTAACAAATGCATTAGCCCACCTGTCAGTAGAGTATATAACTATAATTTGACATCTCAATCAATAAAGAATATTGCAGTTGCTAGGGGTGGACCAGTAATCGGTTTCATGAACATATGGTACTTTTCTATGGCTGACAAAGTTTTATTGCCCAATGCTTTTGGCATTTGTGCATTGGGTCACAGATCTGAAGTCATCCCACCAGCTGCCCACATTTACACACTCTGCCCTCCACCAACACACTTCACCAACAGACTGACCAGCAGCTCATGTGCAGTATCCTGACTGTTATTGTCGCATGACACACTGTTGTTTTTCTGTCACAAACTCACCAGAGGAAGGGAACATTTAAAAACACGATTCATCCAGTCTGCTTCACTTGAACACACACAAGCTTAACATTTTGATCATAACAAATGGCAAACACAATTGTCCTGCTAAAGGGAGTGGAGTGGGTGCCTGATGAATGTGTTCTCACAGTAACGTGTCAAAAAAAAAAAGTAGGAGTTATTAGCCAAGAGTTGCTATTTAGTTAATTAGCGTGAAGAAAATATTATCCCCTCACACACTAACCTCCCAACCCATTTGGAACATGAACAAAATGTATGTATGTTTGTGATTTTTAAAACGTTATTAAAATCCTTGCTTTTCTTAAAATGTTTAACTAAATTATTGTTCCTGCTCTCTTTCATTAAGATGCGTGAACATCAGTTGTCGTTACAATTTAACATACAGTATGCTGAGTTTTTACCTTTACATAGAGAAAAGACTGGCATGACTGGTACCTAATCCGTTGTTTCCCTGCATTTGTGACTTTTTTGACTCGTAGAGTGGCTTTTTGAGCTTCCCAATAGTCTTTCTCTCCAAAAATGGAGAGGAACTCCATTTTTCAAGGGGACAATACAAGAAGGCAAAACATACATTTTAAACATTGCCACACATTAATCCCAAACAGCATCTAACAATCTAAATACAATTTTCATTTTATTGCCCCATGTTGATGTTCAAAGTTGTTCATTAAACTGACAAAATCATTCATCTTTGATCTATTATTTTGCTCTTTATTTCTACCTCAGGGCGGGTTCAGATAAACGGGTCATACTTCAGTAACCTCCAAAGAAGGTTATTAATTTCTAATAAGACAAAGACATGTCTTGTGTGAGAGTCGCAACTCGCTTCTGGGCAAGAAAAAAGAGAGCATTCCTGTCTAATCCCAATCCACACAAGGATGTTTTGGCAGACAGTGGGATTATTAATAGATCAGCCTCAATTTTCCACCCTGACAATCAGGCAATTTCTGTATCTTTTGCTTGCTTTTTCCTCAGCTTTTTTTAAATCTCAATGGTTCATATCATACTCAGCGCTTCTAAATTCTCATGTTGAAAAACCTAAACTGTGTTAGTCTGTGTGTGAGCATTCTCTCAACCAATTTCAGTTTAAAAATAAACTCCAGTATCTCCTGCTCCCACAGCACAGTATGCGGATCCACGCCGTATATCCCACGAACCCCCATATTTATCTTTTCAAAGAGAGTGCATTTTGAATCATTATTACACATTTGCCACCTCATTTGATACCCCATATTTTGGTCGCCATAGCAACACATAGGTAAGTGGAAAGGAGTGCTTAGTTTGCCACGCAGCATGGAGTCCGTTTCTAAAAGTGGTGACCCTTTTAAAAGCAAACACCCACTGACATGAGGAGGCAACCAGAGCCATACACAATTTCGAAGTGCAGGTCTGAAAATGCAAGGAAAAAAAATCCAATACATTTTGTACATCGTGTATTTTTCTACATTTTGGTTTTGTGTAGGCACCTGAAGTGCAGTCTTCTAAATCACAGCACATATAGCGAGGACGAATCTGCTCAATTCGGCCTCTCATCCTCCTCTTCTATCAATTGCTTGTATCTCAGCATCGATATCCTCCCCCTCTCTCTGCTCTACTGGGTTGCCAACTTTCACATGCCTACCTTTACGTGCCTCTCTTCATTCCCACCTTGTTTCTTCCCCCGGGCTTTACTGTGTCTGGTCTACTAGAGACTCCTGGCAGCTGTCTATCCCCGGCAGGTCGCCGTCAAGAGACTCCAATCGTACGGAAAGAATAGTAATTGTGCTCATTTGGCCTCCAAAAAGCAAAACAAAACAAAAGGTCTGTTGCTTCAGGCTGCTCTGTTTGCATCATTTCATTTGTTTTCCCCAATGCTCAGATTGTGGTGGAGATGGAAATTTAATATCCAAGCCATCAAATTAAGGTGTATTGTGGACTCAGCATCCAGAGAATCATATGACACAATGATATTCTTGGGTTTTCGGCTGCGTGTTAGTCTGTGTGTTTATTAGCAGGATTAGGCGCACGCACACATGCACGCATGCACGCACCCACACACAGACACACGCACAAACACACACGCTCAAACATGATCGTGAATAAAAGGTACAGATCCTGCGGCGATTGCATCAACATCAAACATGCTTTGTTGTCCTTGATTTTTTTGGCCAGCAGTAAACTGATTGCAATGTGCATTACTGCCTCCTACGGGAATGAAGTAGAACAGAATCAAGCAAGGAGTAAATGTGAATGTTGCTTGTTAATACATATAATTATTGAAATTGCAGTTGAAGTTTCCTGTAAAACTAAACACATATATTACAAAAACTAAACGCACATATTACAATTACAATTTCACCTATTGAATGTTCAAATACATCACAGGCTTCGTTTTTTTCTTCATTTTTGTTCACAAAAATTGCTAGGTCAAAGCTAACACACAATGAATGAAAAACACCTTTGACGAGCTAACAAAAATTAGCATTGAACTCACAGCACCCATATCTCTCAAAATAATGAATATTGGTACACAAACACTGTATAACCACATACAAACAGGCAATATAACAATACTCTGTCATATATGGGATCTTGTTCTTTCTTTCGGTCACGACCCACAGCTCGTGACCATAGGTGATGGTAGGAATGTAGATCGACTGGTAAATTGAAAGCTTCGCCTTTGGGCTTAGCTCCTTCTTCACCATAACGGACTGATACAAAGTTCGCATCACTCCAGATGCTGCACTGATCCGCCTGTCGATCTCCTGTTCCATTGTTCCCTCACTCGTGAACAAGACCCCCAAGATACTTGAACTTCTCCACTTGGGGCAGGATCTCATCCCCGACCCGGAGAGGGCGCTCCACCCTTTTCCAACAGAGGACCATGGTCTCAGATTTGGAGGTGGTGATTTTCATCCCAGCCGCTTCACACTCGGCTGTGAAGCGCTCCAGTGAGAGTTGGCGATCATGGCTTGATGAAGCCAACAGAACCACATCATCTGCGAAAAGCAGAGATGCAATACTGAGGTCAACAAACCGGACCCCCTCTCGCCTCAGCTGAGCCTAGAAATTCATTCCATAAATGTTACGAACAGAATCTGTGACAAAGGGCAGCCTTGGCTCACTGGAAACAAGTCTGGCTTAACTGCCAGCAATGCGGACCAAACTCTGACACTGGTTGTACAGGGACCGAACAGCCCGTATCAGAGGGTTTGGTAACCCATATTCCCAAAGCATCCCGCACAGGACTCCCCAAGGGACATGGTCGAACCTCCTCTCCAAGTCCACAAAACACATGTAGACTGGTTGGATGAACTCCCGTACACCCTCGAGGACCCTGCTGAGGGTGTAGAGCTGGACGAAACCACAGTGGTCCTCCTGAATCTGAGATTCAACTTCGCCACAGACCCTCCACTCCAGCACCTCTGAATAGACCTTACCAGGCAGGCTGAGGAGTGTGATTCCCCTGTAGTTGGAACAGACCCTCCAGTCCCCCTTCTTAAAAAGGGGGACCACCACACCAGTCTTCCAATCCAGAGACACTGCCCCCGATGTCCACGTAATGTTGTAGAGGTGTGTCAACCAGGACAGCCTCACAACATCCAGAGCCTTTAGGAACTCCTGGCAAATCCCATTCACCCCCGGGGCCTTGCTACCGAGGAGCCTTTTAATCACCTTGCTGACCTTAACCCCAGAGATAGGAGAGTCCGCCTCAGAAACTTAAGACTCTGCTTCCTCATGGGAAGGTGTGTCGGTCGAATTGAGGAGGTCTTCGAAGTATTCTCCCCACCGACTCACAACGTCCCGAGTCAAGGTCAGCAGTGCCCCATCCCCACTATACACACCACACTGTTTGTAGTATTGACGGTGCATTGCTTCCCCCTCCTGAGACGCCGGATGGTGGACCAGAATTTCCTCGAAGCCTCACCGAACTCCTCCCAAATTTTGAACAATTCCGTTTTTTACTTTCAATATGGGGTGCTGTGTGTACATTAATGAAATGAACTTAAATGATTTTAGCAAATGGCTGCAATATAAGAAAGAGTGAAAAATTTAAGGGGTCTGACTACTTTCTGTACCCACTGTAATGTATGTCAGTCCCATTTTCTGCTTGCATTTTGCCACATCGCCAGTAAACAGCAGCCAATTCTGGAACTAACAGACTTTGTCAACGACATTTTAAGTGACAAATGGAAACTATTTTGTTCAGTCCTGACTGTCCGTTTTATCCAATATTCGTTATATCGGGACCTGTTTTATCGAGTTTCCACTGTACTTCCGTAAACTCATGGTGCCTCATGTTTGTCTGCATGCGTATCACTTAACGGACCCATTCTGTCCACGTTGGAAGTTGCATTTGTCTTTTTAATGTGAACATATAAAAATATCTGATTTAACAAAAAAATCTGAATTCGGCATCATGCTCTGCAGTGAAAATGGAGACTGAATGTGATCTTCTAACATTTTATGACAAAGGGCCAGAAGCCGTCAAAAGATTTGAGGATGTCATGTGGAATACATTGTGGTTATCTACAAGTCACTATTGTGGGATTAATTTTAACAGGCCTAAGTAGTAAATTGTCCCATAGATCCATGCATCCAAAACATTTTTTATCATATTGTATCTATGAAATTTATAAAGATATATATTATATGACAGTGACTTTTAAAGTATGGTAGGTAAGAATCACAGCATCTATAACCAAATACACAGCACTTTTTACAAAAAACAGATGAACTGAAGCAGTCACAGTCCTCCTCAGTCCTATTGAACACCCATAGCCAAAGCACAGGAAGCGTCATTTTAATTTCATTTTACTATACTTAAGGGTAGTGTTAATGTTCAAACGCTGCAAAATTTTACAGTAGCTTAATTTTTTTTAAATCGAGTATGTGGTGGTTCGGCCAGCCTCGTCTTATTTTGGTGGGCTCATTTCCTGCACCACACTGTTTGTAGTTTACGTTATTGTTTCAGGCTGGGCCGGGCAGCTTCTGGAGAGACACTCATTCTTGCGCACCTGCAAACAATCCGCAGTCAAGTGGGTTTAAAGAGCCTGCCGGATTGACGAGCAGGCGCCAGATGATTTCCGCTTCCACAAGTGGTACTTCGGCCTCCACGCCTGTTACCGGTATATCCTTTTGTCTGAAATTCCGGGTTTTGATTCCTTGTTTGTTCCCCACCAGTGCTTTCCAAACTTCTCGCTCAGCCTGGCTCCACGTTGTCTCAAGTCTCTCTTCTCCTCAACCGACCCAAGAACCACCTCTGCCCTGGTGATCAGCTTTCTTACCTCGCCCCAGCAACCCACCCAATTGCTGCTTACCCTGTGACTCTGTACATATAACCCCCCTGATATATTAAACAAAACAACCACTCTAACCATACGCCTCCTGTTTGTTTTTGGGTCTACATCTGCAGCACTAAAGACACCCGTAACAGAGTAGTCTTTTTTTTTTTTTTTTTTTGTACTTTTCATGTATAGCACAGTACAATGCAATACATTTTTTTAAGGATAGTTCAGTTATATTTAACTTTTTGGACAATGCATTTGCATGTAAACTTTAAAAATGTTTTCCTTTGCAATAAATTCTAATCGTACAATTATTTAGGTGCAGCTATTTAATTTCCTATATTGAAACGGTGTTAGTGTTCAAACTGTGCATAATGAAACCCTGACTTACAAAAATAAATCTAGTTTTTAGGAAGAAAAAAAATCAGGCTCATTTTTGATGGACACGTGGTGGATTACATTTTGTGCAAACGATGTAATTTGAAGGAGGTTACTGACTGTAAACTAGTGGTAGGGGAAAGTGTAGCCAGACAGCATAAGATGGTGGTGTGTAAGATGACTCAGGTGGTGGGGAGGACAAGAAGACAAAGGAAGAGCAGAGAACCAAGTGGTGGAAGCTGAGAAAGGAGGAGTGTTCTGCGGCTTTCGAGAAGAGGTGAGACAGGCTTTCGGTGGACAGGAGGAGCTTAGCCTATGAACATATGAGTATCAGATTGTTAAATATAACTACTCATGTTTTCATGTTTAAAGTGCTTTTCAGAGCACCTTATTAAGAAACTGAGGATGAAAATAACTACATAAAATGTAATGTCTTGGCACTGATCTCTTCTTTTTAGAAAGTCCAACATCAAGTTTGTCTTCTTTTTAGGAAACTGTAACAATTTTAACTAGGGACGTTCAACACCACATTTTTCCAGACCAATACCAGTATTCATTCTTGAGTACTCACCGATACTTATAATAAATCAAATTTCAATTAACACGACAGATGAATATGAACAAAGACCTTTCTTCATTTTTCTCTTTCCTTCTTTCTTTCTTTCTTTCCTTTGCTCTTTCTTTCTTTCTGATGCACACGATGACTCGCCAATGTGTAAAACCACTGCAGTGTAGCGTGCCAAATACTGGCGAGGAGGACTTACTCAATGTCAGATTTTTTTGATTTTTGCCTTAAGTATCAGTGGCTGGTATTGGCAGCCTTCATGAGTTCCCGATACCTTGAAATAAGGCCGGCATCGGCCCAATACAGAGTGTCAGTACTCGCCCATTCCTAGTTTTAACAGTCTGAATTATGCTATAAATCTTTTACTACCTGTCCATGACCCACCCAAAATCGGGATGGAAAGAGGTGCGGGTTGCGGGCTCCAACAAAAACTTCGCTTGGGCCCCAATTTGGTCAGGGGCGGCCCTAGTTATGTGACAGAAGAGTCTATGCTATTGATGAAGGGCAACATCTATAAGACAGTGGTGAGGCCAGCCATGATGTACGGATTAGAGACAGTGGCACTGAAGAGACAACAGGAAGCAGAGCTGGAGGTGGTGGAAATGAAGATGTTGAGGTTCGCTCTCGGAGTGACCAGGTTGGATAAAATTAGAAATGAGCTCATCAGAGGGACAGCCAAGGTTCGATGTTTTGGAGACAAAGTTAGAGAGAGCAGACTTCGATGGTATGGACACGTCCAGAGGAGAGAGAGAGTGAGTATATTGGTAGAAGGATGATGTTGAGAATTATTTGGGGTGGTAACTTGGTGTAAAATGTTTGCGAGCCAGTGTTATATGACAGCCCTTACACCGCTGTGTAATTTGTAGCCAAGTGTTACTTGAAAGTAGAGTAGACAAGCTGAGACACTGAACAGACTGCTGTCAAGCAAGCAGCACAAGTTTCCACATTTTACAAGGAACAGGGTATTCATTGGGCTATGGATGTTTGATACACATACTAGGCTGTGGAGGCTGGTCAACAGAGGGTGCTAGGGTGCCGCACCACCTGGCAAAAAAATACATCCATCCATCCATTTCAACACCGCTTATCCTGGTTAGGGTCACGGGACGCTGGAGCCTATCCCATCTGATTTCGGGCGAAAGGCGGACTACACCCTGAACTGGTCGGCAGTCAGTCGCAGGGCACATAAGTCAGGCGAGTGTACCACTACACCATCAGTGACTCGGCAAAAAAATAAATAGAAATATTGATAATATAATGAAAAATAAATTATATATGTGTTTTTAGGTGAACGGGATAAAAAAACAGAAAATGAGTCTGAAATCATGACGGACCCCTCATCTGGCATCTCGGAGCACAGAAACATTTACCTATTGACTCACGTTAAAAGTTTCACTTGCGCAGTAGCTTATTTTTAATGCAAAAGAAAAAGCCTACTTTAAAAAAAACATGATTAAGACTAAAATGTTGGGAATGTTTTTACGCTGTGTGACTGTTGTTTAGTGTGAAAGAGACATTTTTTTGCCGCGCTGAAAGCAGACCTCGCTCTTCAGATGGCTTAAGAATGGCATTTGGCTGCAGTTTAACCATCATGACTGTATGGTTCAGTGGTTAGTACCTATGGGATTAACAGTGGCTGGTGATGGTTTATGGTAGCGTGCGTTTGATCCCTGGTATCCCGCCAGAGTAGCATTGGGCCGCATTTGCGGAGATATTCTTAAAATGTGCAGTTACACAAAACCACCGTCGGATTTATGACACGTGCGTACCGGCCAATTTCCTTGTCACCACCGTGCGTATGTTATTGAATCAGAATGAATTCTAAATGACAGCCTCGTGCCATCTTGATAAACCAAACCCCTATTTCCTGATAAAAGAGCACCTGTTTGATGCATCTAAGCAGATGTGAAGAGGTTTAAAGTTGAGAGAGATGGCCTCAAAACTTTAATAACTTTCTTAATCTTTAGCCTATTTTCAAAAGGTTGGTAGCATTGGAAAGCTTGTTAAACAGAAACTTACAACATATAATATTGATGTTAATCATTTTTAATTAATTCCAAAGTTAAATTAGAGAATGCGGCACAAAACATACAGAAAAAAAAAATAATTAAGAACCGTGAACGAACAAACTCTGCATAAGTTGTTAAAATACACGGTAAGGAATAAATATAGCACAGCCAAGAGGCATTTGTAGTGGATCAAAATGCATGTACAGGTAATTACTGTTGGAGGCAACAGAAATATGTGAGCCATATGCTGGTCGAAGTTACGTCACAAGGAACCACACCACCTGCGGGTTCACATCAATACAAATCGATCAATTTACATCACATTTTGCAGAATCACAGCAAAATCTAATTCAGATTATTGTAGGGATTTGAAAGAGTAACTAACTGAACAAATCGTTTTCTCACACAACTTGCTCACTGTTGGACCACTGCCAACAGCCACAGCCAGCAGCGGATACACACATATAGACAGTACATTGACATATAGCACATAGTTCATTAGCACTTGAACAGAACAAGGGTAAACATGATGAGAGGTGTCCTTTTCATGGTTCTTTTAGACATTAGTCAACTCACAAGCAAATTCTCCATTTGATGTACTATCGTCAGTTAGTATTATCGTTTTATATAAACGTAGTTTTAATATGTTCTGCATCTTGGGTGAAAGATGTGTGTTTGACATTTTTTCAAAAGCTGATCATAATTTGTGTGAATGAATGGTCTGAAGAGGTTCTAAATTTGTTCATAGAGTACGCACAAATTCAAGTATGAACAACACTGATGAATCACAGTTTTGTACAGCTAATGTGCGTAATCACGATTTAAGCACAAATTTGTGCATCCACACTGTGAGATCCATTGTGTTTACTTTTGGCTTTTAAAAACATTGAAAAGCCTTTCATAATTCAAATGTCATGTAATAGTTTTGTTAAAATGCAACATTATTTATAAAGTAAATTTTAACAACAACCATCTGCTATTCAACACGACCATCATTCAGTTTCCTCACCTGAGACCTTTATTTTGTTCCTGTGCACCGTGCACTCCAGTACACAGACGTTTTTAGTATGATCTTGCCTCTGACATTGTGATCTAATAAATGAAACCAGTGGAGGCTATACACACTTCAACAGTAAGCTGGGTATTACAGCTTCGATTTCATCAGAGGCCAGCCATAAATATTCATGAGCATGCATTTTATAATCATTCACCACAATAGTAAAAATGGGGAATTCATTGGCTAATTATATTATTAAAAACAAGATTAGGTTGCACGACTTACGAGAGAGTCCTCTCCAGCCGCCCTCCTGTGGAGCCAATGATTTCCCCAAGGGTGCAAAACGTCTGGCCCAAAAAATCCTGAAAAAAAAAAGAAAAACGTATGATGACTTGCATTGTGGAGTAAAGACATGATGGTGGAGCCTCTGTCAAACACAATCAATTCCGGGACAAGAGTTGACTGGATTTTAAAAATAAATAAATAAATCCTTGGTCAAAGTGTTGCCATCATAAAAACCTGGATTAACTGTACAGGCAATGTTTTAAGGCACATCCAGCCATCCATCCATCCATCTTCGAGCCCGCTCACTACAAGTGTGCTGGAGCCTATGCCAGCTGACTTCACCAGCCAATTGGGTACATATAGACAAACAACCATCCACACTCACGTTCACACCGAAGGACAATTTAGAGTTTTCAACTAACTTTCAAAAAACTGATCATGCAAATTCTATACAGGAAGATCAGAGCCCGGATTCTAACCCTACCTTATGAACCGTCTAGCATTTTAAGGAACATTTGAATTCTAATTTGATCTTAAACGTTATACATTTGTCTAAATAAGTTACCAACTTGTAACCAGATTCAATAAAAACAAAAAGACTCCTTTTTGATGCATTGACATGTTATGTCTCTACAATGACAATAAAGATTCTAATCCTAAATTCTAAAAACTAGATTCAGAGAAATGATCTTTCCTTCCTTGTGGAGATATTCAATAATTTGTATTTTTAAAACCTCTTTAATGAACAAGAACATGCTAAATTCACATAGAAATAAACATACATGACAGTGGACATGCACTACTGGAAACATGTCAGAGTGAGGGTGCGACACACAAACAAGCGTCCCGGGCAATTGGGGGTTGATAGAGTCTTGCTCAAGGAAGCAAAGTAGCTTGTCTTCACAAAGACACATATGGCACCTTTCCTTCCAAAAATGAGTGGTCAACTGGGGTCGAGGGGGCTGCTGCCGGACAGCCAGGGGCCCCACAAATGCTCAGGGCTCCTGGAAAGTTGTCCACTTTTTACACCCTGTTCAACGCCCCTGTAACAAGCAGTCCCGATTTCTATACTTTTGTCAAAAAATGGGAGTTGAATGCTCACTGTATCATCCCTAGTACTCAGAGAGTGGCATTTCTTCAAATGGTAATTTGAGTAAATTGTGACCACACTACATTTTGAGGGGTTTGTTGCAGCACTTTTACTTTTATCACTGCATGACAAACAAGTCAAGTTTAAAACCTGCCTCCACATCAGAAGAAAAAAAAATGTCTAGAAAAACAACCAAGACAGGATGAAACATTAGACATCTTTTGTTTTGTGTCGTAAACAGGTATGCCACAATAATACATATGTTTAGCACCAGTAAATGTCCTGACACAATGTGGTGTAGCCTCAAACATGAGGGAGAACACTACGAAGGAGGCAAACTCTCTGGCTTGGAGCGGTTTGTCCTTGATGAGATGAGATGAAAGAATGAGAGAAAAAGCAATGAAGCGGACTATTTCAGAACATAAATCATGGAATGAGTGGAGAAGGATGTCCACAACAATGTACTTTAATCATAAACCACTCACTTTCTGCTCTCCGGCATGATTGATAGCATGGAGAATAAAAAAAAAGGAACATTTGTCAATAGAAAGGCTCACGTTACATTGAGTTCTGAATTGCACTCTATACCCACTGAGTCACAACATTGCTGTTGTTCAGTCCAATACTGTAAATGAGGTTACACTGAGAATGGGACCTATCAGCTCTGAGTTAAAAGTGTCAGTTGACGTTGACATACTGAACTTACGTGTTTGGAAATGTTGCAGCTTCGGGAGTCCACATTGTACCTAGCAGAAACAAAGATGTGAAAAGAGTGTGACAAAGCCAGTTGAGGTTAAGATTTAAAAGTGTCACTTGTAGCTCATTAGCAGTGATACAGTATATTGTTTATTAATAATTTGGGAGTGTTTCTTCTGCATTTTGCAGTATTTTCAATAGAGGTGACTTTTGAGAGGAACACTAAAAAGAGCTGTGGCCAGATGTAAGTAAAGTTGTAGCTTTTTGAAAGTGAGAAACACTTCTTGGGTACTGATAATGATCAATGCCAAGGTCTACCAGTTTCATAGACACTTCTGCAATAACCAAATCTGCTCAAATTACTTGGGGTGGGGTAAATCATCGCGGCTGCTAGCTTGTCTCTGCCAATGCTGTTGCTTGGCATGTGCTACAAAACTGACCTTTGAACTTGACTCCACCCATTTTCTTTACCGCTTATCATCACTGCGGTCGCAGGCTGCTGGAGCCTATCCCAGCTATCTTCGGGCGAGAGGCGGGGTACACCCTGAACTGGTCGCCAGCCACTCGGAGGGCACATAGAAACAAACAACCATCCGCACTCACTTTCACACCTACGGGCAATTTAGAGTCATCAATCAACAGAGCACGCATGTTTTTGGGATGTGGGAGGAAACCGGAGTGCCCGGAGAAATCCCAGGCAGGCACGGGGAGAACATGTAAACTCCACACAGGCGGCGCCGGGATTTGAACACCGGTCCTCAGAACTGTGAGGCAGATGTGCTAACCAGTCGTCCAACATGCCTGAACTTGACTTATTTTAACAAAATATATATTGTCAGTTCCAAATTAACAGTAACGCAAGTGAGATTTAAAAAAGAAGAGACAGAAAAAAGCTTTTTATTTTTTTGTTTTAAGAATAGCAACCCAAAAATGGACTCATCTTACTGGTGGGCTATTTTTAGAACACTCAATGGAACTCTGGATAACTACATTATTTCAATGTGACATTTAAAATGTACTGTATTTCTGCAAACAGTGACAACATCACATGTGTTTTGAGTGCCCAAATCATGCTCAGATTTTGATATAACCTCTCCCTTCATGCTTAAAGAGTCACTGATTGCATGTACATAATTTAGCTGTTATTCAGAATTGCATTTTTCACAGTGATGTTGTCTGCTTGCAGCTCTATTGAGCTCCAGGCAGTTCCTCATTCAGACAGCTTGTGTATGTTTTACTGCCAGAAAAATAGACACTGCACAAACGTATTGCAAAATCTAAATGAGAGATAAAAATGTCTACTCTTCAGTGGGTTTCAATGAGAGTTTAATAAACAGTTAATTCAGTTTCAGAGCTCTTAGTGCCATGAGGCACATTAGGCCGCAAATGTGGTTTCTGTGATCCGTAGTTTTTTACAGGAGCAGGTGATCGGCCCACTGCCCAACCCCAGCACCTGGTATTCCTAGGTGGTCTCCCATCCAAGTACTAACCAGGATCGGCCCTGCTTAGTAGTACGGGGCAAAAAACAGTTAATAGTGGCCAATAATTTTCAGTTATTCTCATGACAATACAAGGCAACTGAAATGGTTTAGTCAAATTCTAGATGACTGCAAAATGCAACCACAATGATAAACATAATAATGAAAAACAAAATGAATATGGCACTTTTTTGACACAGCTTGTGTATTGGATCTCATTAAGCTGTGCAAGAGCGTAATCATAGGTGAGAGTACACTCTCCACAAACCAAGAATATGAAAATGTATACAAATTTTTGAGGTACATTTCTTCATTCACTGTCTTCAGTTTCATCAAAGCAATTTGAACAATAATTACAAAGTGCATACCCTACTGATGAGCTAAAGTGGAATTTGAGTGACCTTTGATGGCTATTGATTAAGTATAATAAAGGTTAGTGAAGTTAAGTGGGTATAAAAAAAAAATTATTAAATCAGTGAGGCCACAAGTGACTAACTTTTTTTAATCGAATAACGATTGAATTGAAATTAAGCATTAACAAGCCAGTTCATTGCTACCCTACTGAATAAAAATGTCTTTTCACTAAGCTGAGATGTGATGCAACAGAGTCACTTCAGATTTATTTGGGGAATTTGAATAAAACATCAGATTACTTACACATCAAACCTGAGATTTTGTTTTTCTTCAAAGAAGAAATCCAAGACAAACTTCCTGACAAAATCAGGATTCCGGGTGTTATCAATCACCTCTGTCCGGCCAGACTACAACAATGGAAAAGTCAATACATGTGATTAAACTTACTCAAAAAAGAAAGAAAAAAAATTAAAATAAGACAGTCACATTAATATCATTACATTTGTCACAGTGGATACACACAAATACCTATTTAAAAAAAACAAAAAAAACGTCTCAAAAAAATAACTGAGCTTTGTGGTTAATGTCGTGTCCCATGAGAAGTCAGA
Organism: Phyllopteryx taeniolatus; assembly: GCF_024500385.1. NCBI lineage: Eukaryota > Metazoa > Chordata > Actinopteri > Syngnathiformes > Syngnathidae > Phyllopteryx > Phyllopteryx taeniolatus. Next base: position 22,745,952 of record NC_084502.1, on the reverse strand, counting down.
GGGCTATTTAGAGCAAGAATAGAGACTCTGTCCCACACAAGTCCAGGTCCCAACCTCCTTTCTGGGCCAAGAGATCTTTTCATCTCCCTCACAATCACACCACCACTAATTCCCCCAGTGGACTACCAGCCTCGCCTCCAAGTCTGGCCCGAAAGCACCATGTAATGAGCTATTGATTTCGGCACTGCCTTGCCAGAGCTACAATACCTCGACTCGTGTTTTTAGTGCCCCGGACACATAGGCGATGCTATCAACTGTGTCCTCACCCTATTCATTATCAAGGACTCACATGGAAGTGCCCTGGACCTTAGAACCCACCTGCCGTATTGACCCTCAAGCAAATCCCTATTGGTTTCAAATTTCAATTGGTAGTAGTTATTTTTTTAATAGTTGTATTGTAGGTGAAGCAATCTGGGACATTTTATGACAACCAAAATATTTAAGGTTTCACATCGGCAACAGTAAGACTGTCACCTTCATACGATTGTAAACTGTCATCTGGGAGGCTAGGTGATGTATTTTATTTTATTTTTTAATAGACAGTAGTTTTCTCTTGAAACTCTTCTTTTCTTGGATTCATCAAATATAGCTTGATAAATCTTGGTGCCATGTGTCGCACAACGGTGGCTGTGACGCATATTTTGACCGAACAAAAAAAAAGAAGCTTAAAGGAAGAAGAAAGATCAAGATATTATTCCATCCATCCATCCATTTTCTGTACCGCTTATCCTCACAAGGGTCACGGGCGTGCTGGAGCCTATCCCAGCTATCTTCAGGGTACACCCGGAACTGGTCGCCAGCCAATCGCAGGGCACATATAAACAAACAACCATTGAACCCCGGTCGTCAGAACTGAGAGGCAGACCTGCTAATCAGTCGTCCACTGTGCCGCCAATATATTATTCATATTTAGAAATACATGTGAAAGAGAAACTAACTAAAATTGGAAAATAAATACAGTAATGAGTATTGTTCCGACGATGAAGCCGCGTAGTTCCCAGAAAGCATTGCGCTGAATCTGAATGCATGAAGCTTTAGTGTCAAACTGCCATCACAACTGAAGCCTGATTTAGACTCAGGTTTAAGTGAACAGATATAGCACAATAAAGGGGTACAGTACATTTTTATTCAATGAGAAAAAATATATATTCACTAGGTCTTAGAATGGAGGGATGTGCTGCTTCTCATGAATCTATATTTGATCTTTTGCATTCTAATTCCAAATGCACAGACACTATACAATACAATATCTGAACAACACAACTATGTCATGGTCAAAGTTTAGTGATGCCATCTGAAGACAACAGCACATTCGCTAAGCTCCACTGGCTCACTGGCTTTTCTTCAAATCAAACTGACACACTGACCTTTCAGCTGATCAGTTTTATTCTTGTCAAATTTAAAAGTGTTTTCTCTTCGTCCAATGTCAGCTGTCATACAGGTATTGAGGAAAAATCATCTCACTGCAGATATCCTGCCACCACATATCCAGTCTGCGGATTGAACTTTCCTGTCATGAAGGTGATGCAACCATCACGAGTTTCCAGGCTCAGGGGAAGAATGTCACACACAGTGTTGCTTTCTCTCTATCCCAATTTGTCTCTCGGTCGGAAATGTAATTTCAAAAGCCAACAGGATTTGTCTGGCTTCCATGCATGGTCATTTGCTCCTGACACAAAAAAATTGTGCACCCTATCTGATGACCATATGTTTACTCTGTAGATTGCGATTCCAGTCCCTTTATGACTAAATCATGACACAAGGAATAAGGAACATGCCAACCAGGGATAGTCATTAAACAACGATTTTGATTTGAATACTCAAACATTCGGATTAATTAAAGGTTATATTGTCTTGTAAGCCTTCCCTCGAAGCAATGGAGGAAAAAAATACTTCACAATTTGGCAACAAAGAGCAGAGGGTATACTTAAATATGCAAATGTGGAGTATATGCAAATATGGCAAAGTTGGCACCTTAATGCATCTTTTGATATCACGGGAGTTGGTGTTTTCATCCGCTGGACTAGGCTTTTATAGGTTGACAGTACTTGGCTTCTCCTGGGTAGTGCTCTCTAACTATCACTGATGAAACGTGAGGGAAGAAGCAAAATGAACTCAGATTTTTTTAGGCTTTATTCAGACTGCAGTCAAATCCAATTTTTTTTTTTTTTTTTTTATCAGATCAGAGCAAATCATTTTCAAGTGACCAGATCGTAGATATTTCATCCACATATCATCTGTCTGTATACTGACCTGTCTGCTTGGGTTGCTATGGCAACAATGTAGGTTTCAGTACATACGCTGTCGATGCCATATACAAACATTAAGTATGAACAGCAAAAAATACAAAAAATATTTTTAAAAAATACAAAAATCAAATAACTGTAAAACGATAAAAATAAGATCATGTCTTTACAAGTTATTGAAACATTGTTACTTGTACGTGGATTGTGAACCATGACGCTAATGACTTCTCCCAAAGCTAATTGGAGTTACCCAACCTAGAGTCCAATAAATGTAACGAGATAAGGCGTGACGGTTAAAGGTGCCCTGCCCTATAGATTTTTATTCTCAAAAAGCACTGCTCGATGTGAAGCATGCCTTGAAATACATTGGTACAGGTTTCAAGTTTGCAAAAGTGCACATGGATGTTCCACAGGGCTACAGGAAAACTACTGTGTTGACAGATGAAACCAGAAGTTTAGTTTTTTGGATGGTACAGAGAAAGAAAAAAAAGCACACCACGGTGTGTTCTAACTATAGGGGATCACACTCCTCAGCTTCCCTTGTAAGGTCTATTCAGGGGTGCTGGAGAGGAGGGTCCACTGGGAAGTTGAATCTCAGATTCAGGAGGAGCAGTGTGGTTTTCTTCCTGGCCGTGGAACCAGCTTTACACCCTCAGCAGGGTCCTCAAGGGTGCGTGGGAGTTTGCTGTTTTGTGGACTTGGCTTTCGTTTGCTGTTTTGTGGACTTGGCTTTCGTCCTGTGGGGGGTGCTTCGGAATTATGGGGTACCGAACCCCCTTATATGCGCAGTTCGGTCACTGTACCACCAGTGTCAGAGTTTGGTCCGCATTGCTGGCAGTAAGTCGGATTCGTTTCCGGTGAGGGTTGGGCTCCGCCAAGGCTGCCCTTTGTCACCAACTCTGTTCATAACTTTTATGGACAGAATTTCTAGACGCAGCAAGGCATAGAGGGGGTCCGGTTTGGTGGCCTCAGTATAGCATCTCTGCTTTTTGCAGATGATGTGGTTCTGTTGGCTTCATCAAGCCGTGATCTCCAACTCTCACTGCAGCGGTTCGCAGCCGAGTGTGAAGCGGTTGGGATGAAAATCAGCACCTCCAAATCTGAGACCATGGTACTCAGTCAGAAAAGGGTGGAGTGGGATGAGATCCTGCCCCAAGTGGAGGAGTTCAATTATCTTGGGGTCTTGTTCACGAGTGAGGGAAGAATGGAACGGGAGATTGACAGGCGGATCGGTGCAGCATCTGCAGTGATGCGGACTTTGTATCGGTCCGTTGTGGTCAAGAAGGAGCTAAGCCGAAAGGCGAAGCTCTCAATTTACCCGTCGATCTACATTCCTACCTTCACCTATGGTCACAAAGTGTGGGTCATGACCGAAAGAACAAGATCCCGGATACAAGCGGCCAAAATGAGTTTCCTCCGCAGGGTGTCCGGGATCTCCCTTAGAGATACGGTGAGCAGCTCAGTCATCTGGGAGGGGCTCAGTGTAGAGCCGCTGCTCCTCCGCATTGAGAAGAGCCAGTTGCGGTGGCTTGGGCATCTGATTAGGATGCCTCCTGGAGGCCTCCCTGGTGAGGTGTTCCGGGGATGTCCCACCGGGAGGAGACGCCGGGGATGACCCAGCACACGCTGGAGAGACTATGTCTCCCGGCTGGCCTGGGAATGCCTGGGGATTCCCCCGGAAGAGCTGGACGAAGTGGTTGGGGAGAGGGAAGTCTACTAAAGTTACTGCGCCCGCGACCCGACCCCAGATAAGCAAAAGTAAACAGATGGCTGGATGGATGGATGGAGGGTGATTCAACAGGACAATGAACCAAAGGACAGAAGTAAATCAACAACTGAATGGATTGTACAGAATAAAATACACCTTTTAGAGTGCCGCAGTCAGTGTCTTGACCTCAACCCAATTGAGATTCAGTGACATGATCTCAAAAGAGCAATTCACACCAGACATCCCAAGAATATTGCTGAACTTAAACAGTTTTGTAAAGAGGAATAGTCCAAATTCCTCTTGACCCTTGTGCAGATTTGATCTGCAACTATAGGAAACCTTTGGTGGAGGCTCAAAACCTTCCATCCATCCATCCATTTTCTGAGCCGCTTCTCCTCACTAGGGTCGCGGGCGTGCTGAAGCCTATCCCAGCTATCATTGGGCAGGAGGCGGGGCACACCCTGAACTGGTTGCCAGCCAATCGTAGGGCACATAGAAACAAACAACCATTCGCACTCACATTCACACCTACAGGCAATTTCGAGTTGTCAATTAACCTACCATGCATGTTTTTGGGATGTGGGATGAAACCGGAGTGCCCGGAGAAAACCCACGCAGGCACGGGGAGAACATGCAAACTCCACACAGGCGGAGCCGGGGATTGAACCCCGGTCCTCAGAACTGTGAGGCAGATGCTCTAAGCAGTCGTCCACCATGCTGCGGCTCTAAACCTCCATCCATCCATTTTCTGAGCCGCTTCTCCTCGCGAGGGTCGCGGGCGTGCTGGAGCCTATCCCAGCTGTCATCGGGCAGGAGGCGGGGCACACCCTGAACTGGTTGCCAGCCAATCGTAGGGCACATAGAAACAAACAACCATTCGCACTCACATTCACACCTACAGGCAATTTCGAGTTGTCAATTAACCTACCATGCATGTTTTTGGGATGTGGGATGAAACCGGAGTGCCCGGTCCTTAATCTCCACATCGGTGTGCAAAGTGAGCAAACGCCGCTCAACTATGACATTTGAGAGACCAGAGTGTGTACGCTCCTCCACCTGTGGTGATCTCAAAGGAGATTTCATATGATTTATGTTGTTCATACTTAATAAAGTCAAGATTGATTTGATAATTGGATTTGGATTTGCCAGTCTGAACAAGGCCTTTATTTGCCATTTTAAAGAAATAGCTATGCAAAACAACTGATTGAGAGCTCCTTAATCATGCCGCAAGATAATGACCCAAAACACACTGCCAAAACAACAAAATAGTTTATCAGTGGCAAAAAGTGGAAGGTTTTAAACTGGCCAAGACAACGTCCAGGTCTAAACCTTCTTTCAAGTAGCTTCGAAAGGGGAAACTGAAGGGAGTAACCCACTTCATCAAACAATAACAAAAAGTGACTGCGGTGAAAGCCTTGCAGAAAAAGGATATTGAAGTTTGGTGGATTTCAATGGGTCACATGCTTGATCCAGTTTTTGCAAGAGAAAATTATTTTCGACTACATATTAGGTTTCATTTTATTCATATAATCTACAGGTATTTTACATTTTACAATACTTTTGCTCATGTGAAAAATGGGTAGGTTTAAACAATGGGTGGTATCGTCTTAGTTCTATGTCAGAACCAGATGTAAATTCCTTAAAGGTCCTATATTTTGGCTATTTAGACCTCCATAGATTGACTCTTTAACATGGACTTAGTATAAAAGTGTCAATTTAAAAAAACACCTTGGTTTTGTCATAAGTGTGTCCAGAAAAGGCCCCTCTGACACCTACTTCTGTTTGACCAAGTTTTGTATCCTCTTTGTCCATATTTGGCTAAGACCACCCCCTTTGCTCTGATTGGTTGCCTCTGAGTAGAAGACCCACTTGTGAGAGCAAACGTGTTTGTCATGTTGACAGCGCAGGAGCGGAAAGAGATCTTCGCTAGTGACATAGATAAGCTTGAGAAATTCGAATGAACCTGATTTCAGGCCTCTCGGCGGAAAAATGTGTGGACGATTTTAATTGATATTTCACATGTTTACTGAGGCACCATAGAGCCTACATTATATCCCATCCATCCATCCATTTTCCGTACCACTTTATCCTCACTAGGGTCACGGGCGTGCCGGAGCTTATCCCAGCTATCTTCGGGAGAGAGGCGGGGTACACCCTGAACTGGTCGGCAAAATACTAGAAAAAGTTGGTCAACACAGGTATGTGATGTGTGTGTGTGGGGGGGGGACATTAGATGCAGGTATGTAATAAAAAGGAAAATGTTTCTTACCTCCCTCCACTCTTTGGTTCCGACAGCCTGCAAATATAGAACAACCACTGAAAAGAAGAGAGTTGGACAAGAATTAATTTAAACACAAAACAAGTACACATTGATTGAAGAAGGAACAAGGAGTGTGCAGGTCTCAAATCTTTCTCAACTGTAAAATAAATGAGTGAACAACAAGAATTTCTGACCAAATTACGGAAACATTATTGTAGTTGAACTCCTTCAAGGTTTACAGTAAATGTGAGCACATAATAACTTTCAAAGTTAAAACTCAAAGCGTCAGTTTGATGTGTAAATTGTTCTTCCGACAGTAAATTATTTTAAAAAGTGAATCAAAAGTCCTCCTGCTGGCTGCCGCCAGTAGTTATGACACAGTATATCCACAATGAATTCCATGTTTACAATAAAAAATTTAAACAAATGAGTGCAGAATATTTGAAAACATTAACCAAGCAAAGCTAAATTTACACAATCATGTGTGATTATAATTATTTAAGTTGAACCATTGTTTTTTTTTATTATTTGAGAGTTTTAGGTTGTTGTTTTTTTTTTACATACTTTTTTATTTAATTTGTGAAAACAAAAACGAAAAAAAAAGACACATCAGACATTGAATTTACAATCTGTAAATAAGTAGAAAAGCATTAGTTCCAGTATATACTGTATACTGTATATACAAAGCATTTTCGTATGGTTTCCTCACAAACCACAGCTTTCGTTTCTGAGCTACATAAATAAGCTATAATGGAGCAGCAGCAGCCAAATTATAAACCCACAAATTCATCACTTTGTCATGATAATATTAAACACAAAACACAAATGTGCTTGCCTATGGATACAAACAACACTCGCTAGAGCCTCTAATTAGATGTTTTAATAATCGGTCAAGTGTTGCTTTTTGTGTTTCGCTGGGAACAATCAACCACTGTATGTTTCTCTGAAATTCATTAGCTGGAATGAACTTCAGACAGTTTAGGACCAGCACACGATTAAAACCATATTTTCTCTCCTAATGAGCAATTAACTGAGGAGAGATAACAGAGAAAGAGCAGAAGGCAGGAAGCTTTTGGAGTAATACATCTTTGGCAGAAATTGTTAGATTGTTAGCCATATTTTTTTCAATGGGTTTTGTTAATCTAAGTATCATAAATGAATGACTGTGGACAAGAGGGAGAAAACATTGGAAGCAAAGAACACAGGCGATTCAATCCATAAGTCAGCCCCTGATTCTGTCTCTACTCCAACATGTAAAACGTTGTCCAAGCGATCAAAAGCATTTTGTCTGCAATCAAAGTCAGGGGACCTTCGTATCTTTCCAAGGTTGCAAAGTAACAGCACCAAAGCACGGCAGCGACATCAGACTAATCCAATGGAGTGTCGGCCAAAGAACCTGACTGATTACCTCTTTTATGGAAAGTGACTGAGAGAGGAAAGTGTCCATCTGGTCAGCCTCAGAGCAGCCAAATCACTAGGCTACTCATTGCCAGCACATGAAGGCCTACTTCTAAATACAACTCTTGACAATAGACTACAGGACAGGACCCAGGCGACTTAGACTGAAGTTGAATGCAACCACAAATCACATTAAGGTCTCGTGTATATGCAGAGCCACGGAGTCCAGCAGTGGCACAGCAGATGATGTCTGGAGGAATCACCTTTCCAATCATTGTCCCGTTGGCTGGGAATTTCTACTTTCAGCCTCTTGAATTAGCGTAATAAAAGCTGCTTGCAAAGAGGTGGGCTGGATAGGTGTGACGAAATGAGGGGTGGATATTACAAATGATTCACTATATGGGGAGAATGCAAACCATTTTAACCAGTTGGCATAAGTGCGTTTGGATTTTTTAATTCAAATGCACCTGTAATTGTATGTACAATTCCGAACAAACACACACAAAACATTTTCATAGACAGCGCATGTGCAGCAGAGCGCAAATGCCGGCGGATCCTGCTTTTCGTGCAAGTGCAAGGCTCGCGCGTTTGCCAATTTGGTAGCCCTGTCTGCATCAAGCTGGGCTTTCTGGCGCAGAGAGGGAGTGTCAATTTGGTGACAGAAAGTCAGTCTAAACTTACGCCTGCCCAGTGTACGTTTTGGTGAATTAGACAGATAGTGAGCAACGCAGATATCTTTAAGTCACCAGCGGTTATCACCAACTCATTGCTCACATTGTCTGTTGCCACACCATGGGCAGAGCAGTGATAACGCTGTGATTACGCATCGTCCTCTTTTGCATGGAGAATGGTGAGACTGTCATTGCGTCACATTTAAAGGTCTCATATTTTGGCTATTTAGACCTCCATAGAGTGACTCTCTAACATGGACTTAGTATAAAAGTGTCAATTTCATTTAAAAAAGTACCTTGGTTTTGTCATACAAGTGTCCAGAAAAGGCCCCTCTGTTTGACCCAGTTTTTTATCCGCTTTGTTTATTTTTGGCTAAGACCGGCCCCTTTCCTCTGATTGGTTGCCTCCGTGTAGAAGACCCACTTGTGAGAGCACTCGTGTTTGTTATGTTGACAGCGCTGGTGGGAGCAGAGAGGTAGGCGATCCTCGCTAGTGACGTACTGTAGATAAGATCGAGAAATTCGAATGACCTGATTTCAGGCCTCTCGGCAGAAAAACATCTGCGACCCCGGAATGCATAAACGATTTTAATTCATATTTCACATGTTTACTGAGGTACCATAGAGCCAATATTACATCCCAAATATTATAAAAAGTAGGTTTGGCAAAATTCGGGACCTTTAAAGGGAATGAGAGGGGCCGCTTCCATTGGCAACGAATGAAGTTGGCTGTAGATACACCCACAGTGGCGGCCCACTTTCCAATCCACGGGGATGTGCTGGTCTACGAAATTACCAGCACCGGTCTAACCTGCCTCGGCGCAGAATTGCGCCACCCACCATGCAGGATTTATGCCGGTCACAAAAATAGAGGCCCTTATTTCATTTTTTGAATCATGCCAGCGTAATTACAGCAGCTTTTATCCCAGACATATTGCATCATCTCTGAGATACTGTATATAGTCCTGCTATTTTCTGCACAACCTTTATGAACAGAAATTCAATAAGAATTAAGCATATAGTTAATATTAATCAAATTACAAAGCACTGAGACAGAAAAATAGGGCAGAAAATAAAATGAAAAAACACAAACTGAGCTCAGTCCCTACAAAACAAATGTACATCATGTTCTTTATGATCATTGAGCACCAATTGGCAATAATGTTTTACATGTGATGTGAAAATTGGCTGGTCCTGCTTATATGTAAATCTCCTGCACAAATTTTAATGGATTTTACTAAGAGAACTGAAATGTTTCAACAAAGGAATGTGTACTGTGGATAAAAAGAAGAGATTTATTGCATGGGTCTTTTACATAAAAAGTGCAACTGCCCAATGAGAAGATGGGACAGCTAATTGCACCTGATATATTTGAAATGTTATCACATATGTGGATCATGACTTGATTGAGCTTTTTGAGGCACAGCAATGTCATTTTTAGAAATACAGTAGAAGAGCTTGATCAAACAACAGAGCACACAGTGCTTACGTAACATAAAATAAAATTGTACACCTGAACTATTTTTTTGTTGTTTTTATTTTACAAAACCTTGAGCTATGTTTCATTTTCTTTGGCATACTACACAGTGCTACAAAATACTCTCACAAATGTGGGCCATTGATTGCAAATTAGTTTTGTCAGTATGCCCACACAAACACATAATTTGTCCGAAAAAATTATCGTTCAATTATGTTGCAAAAATATGCACACACCAATGAAAATTTAGCAAAGTGACTTTTTAGAAACATCCACAGTGTAATCATCATCAAAATGCTTAAAATCTTTTTTGTGTTCATTGATTAACATATAAAAGAATTACTTTTCAAAGAGGATGCACTCATTTATGTTGAGAGCTATCTATTTAGTTGAGAGTACATTATCTCATCAGGTTTCAAAAGAATATTTCACATAGCATTGTCTCTGAAGAAAATAACAGATTTGTTTCTCTTTTAACTCATAATGTCCTCATCGAGCCACTGCGATTCAAAGGGAAAAGACTTCACTAGCTCGGGGAAACACAAAGCCTTGTGCGACTCCTCAAGGGCAGCGACAAAGTAGTTGAGGTCACACATGCCTGGAATATGTTAAAACCTCAGCGAGATGGGACTGAATATGACCTTGTTACAGGTCAACATGTGTGAACTCATACCAGAAAGACTCATTAAAAAAAGAGGGCATCTTCTTTAAAACACTGACTGATGGCATACATTGCAACAAGCCTTCATGAATAGAAAATGGCTTTATATGTCCTTGCAAAAACTGAGCTGAAAAGCATTTGTGGTTTATCTGAATACCAATACTACTCACTTTGGTTCTTTTTATTCATGTTATTCAGACTAAAACAACTGAGACCAAAACATAATAACATACTACAAAGAGTCAGCTGTCTCTTGGGGCATTCAAATGAAGATAAATAAATGAGCAGCCCAATGACGTTTTCATTTTTGCATAAGATAGATCATTTTTATGAATCTAGAGAAAAAAATAATTTTGCTTCATTATGTTTAACAGCTGCATGCTAACAGTGTCTATTGGTAAAAAAATCCTAAAGGTGCTCATGTAAATACCATAAAACGAATACCAACACAAAAGGGAACTGAAAGTGAAAGTGAAACTGTTGTTGAACACTAACAAAATGAACACTAAAAAATTATGCGTTATGTTTTTTGATTATTTAACTAATCCTAATATGATGACTAAATTTTTTGATTAATGATTGTAGTTTCGTCTTTACAAAAGACAGCAAAGACCCAAGCAGCCTAGAGTTAGTCCCAATGGCATAACCCTTACATATACATCTGCATAATTGATGTGAAAATGTAGTAAGAATTGTACTATGCATAATGTGAAAAGTCTTAATAAAAGTCTGATATTATCTCTAAGAGCATTTGAAGTGGCTAAGAACCCTTTCAAAACAACGAAACAGACCTCCGCCAAAATGTCTACGAGTGACGTACTGACATTTAGAATAGAATGCCTTTTATTGTCACTATACACATGTACAATGAGATTGAAAGATTGAAATCCCTTGGAACTTGAAAAAATTAAGAGTGTGCATAAAACATCAGCTACACCAGTGGTGTCAAACTCATTTTTGTCACGGGCCACATCGCAGCCATCCCCTCGGAGGGCCGCTACGACTGTGGACCCATATAAATGAAAGAGTACCTCATATACTGTAATTACAGTATACACAACACATTGATGAATAACCAGTTTTGAAATCAGAAGCCTATAAAAACATGGTTACAACAATTAAATTTCTTTTCAAAGGGGGATTGGTAACAAAAAATTGCTTGTAAATATCCATCCATCCATTTTCTGTATCGCTTTATCCTCACAAGGGTCGCGGGTGCGCTGGAGCCTATCCCAGCTATCTTTGAGTGAGAGACCCCGGACCTCAGTACTGTGAGGCAGATGTACCAACCAGTCCACCACCGTGCCGCCGGTTGTAAATATCTCAATGGTATTACACCAGAACACAATTAGCGATTTTGATTTGCTTTCGCGGGCCACATAAAATGATGTGGCGGGCCGGATCTGGCCCCCGAGCCACCAGTTTGACACCTGTGAGCTACACGATCAATCTAAGATGTGATTCCTAAACTTTAGAATTTAAGTTACAATATATCAAACACTGATCACAGGACATATTAACAAATAATGGTAATAACTAGAAATGTATGGCCGTAGAAAATGACAATTTATGCCATGTCAAGGCAATACTACATATACTTTAGGTATATTAACAGAACAGAATAAAATGAGCATTAGTTATTAGAAAAGTTATTCAACAAAACTGTACATCCCAATCGGGATTCAAAGGAAACTCTTCTTTAATAAACCATCGAGGTACAAACTGAAGAAAGATCAAATTTGGGGCCCATGATGACATTTCAAGCATGTACTATTATGAACAAACAAACTTTGAATATGATCTGTACAACAACTGCTATGACCTGTGTTCTGCACACATACAAAAATCTCTGGGTCATGTTCTAAATGTTATATAATATTAAAAAATGTAAATAAAAACAGAATACAATAATTTGAAAATCCTTTTCAACCTATATTCAATTGAATACACTACAAAGACAAAATATTTAATCTTCAAACTGATGAACGTTATTGTTTTTGTTTAGTTTTTTTGCAAATATTCTCTCATTTTGAATTTGATGCCTGCAACACCTGCGATTGGCTGGGATAGCTGCTGATGATAGCTGGGATAGGCTCCAGCGCTCCCGTGACACTTGTGAGGATAAGCGGCTCTGATAATGGATGGATGGATGGATGGATGGATGCCGGCGACACTTTCCAAAAAAATTGGGAAACAAAAGACTGGGAAAGTTGAGGAATGCTCATAAAACACTTGTTTGGAACATTCCACAGGTGAAAAGGTTAATTGGTAACAGGTGAGTATCATGATTGGGTATATAAGGAGCATCCCGAAAGGCTCAGTTGTTCACAAACAAGGATGGGGTGAGGTAACTGCATGAGTAACTCGCCCAACAGTTTAAGAACAACGTTTCTCAATGTACAATGGCAAGGGATTTAGGGATTTCATTATCTATGGTCCATAATATCATCAAAAGATTCAGACAATCTGGAGAAAACTCTGCACGTAAGTGGCAAGGCCGAAAACCAACATTGAGTGCTCGTGACCTTCGATTCCTCAGGCGGCACTGCGTTAAAAACGGCATCATTGTGTAAAGGATTTTGCCACATGGGCTCAGGAACACTTCAGAAAACCATTGTCAGTTAACACAGTTGGTCACTACAGATACAATTGCAACTTAAAACTCCACCGTGCAAAGCAAAAGCCATATATGAACAACAGCCAGAAACGGCGCCGGCTTCTCTGGGGCCGAGCTCATCTGAGATGGACAACAAAAAACAATAAGTGAGGATAAGCGGTTCAAAAAATGGAGGGATGGATGCATTCTGTTTTTATGTTTTACACAACGTCCCAACTTCATTGGAATTGTGGTTTTGTAGAAGAATTACCATTTCAAATGAAACTAAATATAATGTTCATTTGGTTGAGACCACAGATGTGTGATCGTTTGAAAGGACACAAGAACAGAAATAGCAAAGAAAAAATGTCTTGGGTAGTGCGAATTGTGAGTGAAGTGTAAATGTATAAAACGTATCAGCCCTGAAATTGAAGAGGTGATAGCTTCCTCCAGCGTTCTGTGGTTCGAGTATTGATATATGCCTTACTGTCTAAAGCATCCAAGAAAAAAAAATACATCACTCTTAACTTGCAAGTTTCCTTGATCTTGACTGCAGATGGAGAAATGAAAATTGATCACATAGTTACTCCTCCATGTGTGGGCAAACACATGCAGGCAACAAGTAAATTGGTGGCGGAGAAGCACAAACTCTAATTTAATTTACACAATGACCAGGCAACAACGCAGCACATCTCCAAGGACAAACTCTTCGGTCATCAATAAATTAGATAAGCATAGAGGTACTTCACAGTAAAGGCTGACATTTTTCGGGAATCCCACTGGGTCCCGCAGGATTCCCACGAGATGGGAGTAAACTTCACTGCCAATCATGTGATTGGGCAGGAGCAGGAGCGATGGTCATCGGCAGCGGGAATTGTGATAACAAAGTCACCAGGAATTGACGGGAGTAGAAACCATGCGACGGGAGTCGATGGGAGTGGAAACCATTGACGGGAGTAAAAAACATGATGCAGTTATATTTTATTTGAACTTTAATCAAATCGATATTTGAATATTTCCCCTGAGCATTGAGCTAAACTCAGAGTTGAGATCAATTTCCGCTGGAGTGGGAGTGAGCGGGATTGGACGGCATTTTTAAAAAATGTGGTATTGGGTGGGATTTTTTAAAAACGCGGGATTTATTTAAAAGAACACCCGGGATTGGGAGGGAGTGGGAGCAATCTCTGTGGGGGTGGGAGGTAATGTTTTTTTGTAAACACTTACTCTGGATTGGGAGGGAGTCGGATCATCCTCTGTGGGAGTGGGAGGGAGCGGGAGTCAACATCTACTCCCGTGTCAGCCTCTACTTCACAGTCTTAACCATCATTGCATTTTGTTCTGCAAAACAACGCTGCTCAAAATGACCTTTTAAAAAGGATATCAACTGTCCAATTACCAATGCATTCAGATTCAAGCATTCACTTATTCTATAACGAAAAGTCCTTAAAATGTCTTCTGGTATATCATAGCATTATTTCATCCAACCATGAATTTTCTTTACCGCTTATCCTCACTAGGGTTGCGGGCTGCTGGAGCTTATCCCAGCTATTGTCGGGCGAGAGGCGGGGTACACCGTGAACCGGTTGCCAGCCAATCGGAGGGCACATAGAAACAAAAAACCATTTGCACTCACATTCACACCTACGGGCAATTTAGAGTCTTCAATCAACCTACTACGCATGTTTTTTGGACGTGGGAGGAAACCGGAGTCCCCGGAGAAAACACACCCAGGCACGGGGAGAACATGCAAACATGGAAGGGTTGTTGATTCTGTTTAGGCTAAAGAATTGGTAATGACTAAAATAGAGAATGTTAGCCAGGCAGCTACGCTGGTAGTCCGCTCAAAATTACAAAGGCATCAAAACAAAAGTTTGATTCACAACTTTTTGAGGGAGACTTCTATCTCTTGGTTTCAACCTTACAGACTAGAAGGCGAGTAGATGGTAATCACAATAACTTTTTCAATGGTGGAAAGACTCACATTACTGCCATGTCCATTCAAATTACTATGTTCCTCTACTATGTTCCTCTATAGTCTCCTTTGGCAAAGTATCTACCCGGCCTGACTTAAAATGGATGGATGAGTGGTGTGTGACAGCATCTATCAATATTCATCTGAATGTGCCACAATTGTGGTCAATCACATCAAGTAATCAAGTAGAAAAGGGTAGACTCCTCTCCTTGATTACTGAGTCTCACACATTGCTAGCTAGAAAAGCAGTCTTGAGGTAAAGGCAACTGGGTAAAGAGTTATGTTATGAGTTATGAGTCATGTTTTCCAATTCTGATAAAACTGCTGCTCTTCACTGTCACTTTCATGACATCTAAACCATCTGGCTCACACTACTCTGTGCCCACCACAATAGTATCCGGCTTGAAGCTTGGCAAGATGGCTTTGTGAAATTGCAACATGTATTCTCGCGAGTCCATCTGCCTCAGAATGCTAGCATCTGACTGTCTTGGGAGGGACAAAATACTGATTCAATCCTGCATCGAAATGAGAGTGACTTTCTGTGGCTGGATTACTGGGTAGTATCATCTCATATGGAGTGCTTTCAAAGTGCAGAAGCCTTTGAATCTTGGCTCTGATGTTCTCTGCTGTGTGAGTGTGTGCGTGTGCGCACCCCCCGAGGTACTTTACTGAGGTACAGTCGAGTATGTTATTATCTCTTCCTCCTGTTTTGTTTTGTCACATCATTCACTGTAATGCCTCAAACATGAGAATTGTGTGTTTAGTTTACAAAATACTTCTCAGACCTTTAGTTTTGCATTCTGCATCTTAAACTGATATGGAGGCGGATGACAAATTATACAAGCAGAAGGTCTGGTAAAAGTTTACCAGACCTTCTGGATCTGGTAAAATTAAATACATTTCTTGAAGTCTCTGCGCCATTTGCACAATTGTCACTGCAACAGACTATTGTTCTATTAGTCATTTCAAACTGCTCTAATTGCTAGAGGACTCGGCATCATTTTGCACAATTGTCAAAAAAAAGAAAGAAATTGTACCGGCATTACCACATTATAATAATAGTTTAAGTCCTTTTCTTTCAGATCATTTCTCCTTCATTTATTCTACTGTTTTATAATATTTTTCTATTTTGTGTTTCCCCAGAGGGCCCCCTCTGCGCTGGAAGCTGTGGCAGGCCGTGGACGTGGTTTTGTCTCATGGGGTCACCGGCTGCTGTGTGCACTGGGGGCACCGTGCTGGTGGTACGTGTCTGCGACCTATGGTAGTGCCTTTGTGCAGACGGCTCCTTGAGATGGTGTTTCCCCACCTAGGTGCTTCGTGCCCAGCCTCAGGTTTCTTTGGTCATCTAGGTATGGTGTTTTTACTGGTATTTGTGTGAGCGGGTATGTTTTATGTCATTACAAATTATTTTCACCTGTATGTGTGTGCGCGTCTGTGCTTGTTTGTGTCCATGTGGAAAAGTAGTTAGGGGGGTTGATTTTAAGTCATGTAAAGCACTTTAGGTTGCATTGCATGTATGTGAAGTCCCATGTAAATAAAGATTTATTTATTTATTTAATTTTGGTCCTGAACTTCAGCGTACAGCATCGGCTGCACATCAAGGCTGTAAGCTGTCATCTGTGAGGCTATGTGAGCAATGACTTTAATATATATATATATGTATAATTCATGTAGCACATAGCATTAAACGTTCTGTTTTTGGATTTGTCAAATATATAGTGAAACCTCAATTTAACGGACCCCAATCCAACGTACTTTAGATGTAATGGACAGAATGGTAATGTCCAGTTGGAAATCAAACCGCCCCCTTGCAGCAGACAGAGTCCGTTAGTTCCAGAAAGGGCCGCTGTTGCTTACTGGCGCAATCAACAGATAAAGGCTTGCACGTGTATTAGCGAGACTGGTACCTGTATTTCCGGGAGTAGAAGCTGTTGTTTACTTGGGCGCTCATCGTGAACGTGCTATACTGATTTTGGTGCAGTATACAGTTTTTTTTAATCAAATCCTTCAATATGGCATCCATTCGTACCGAAGGTGAAAAAAGAAAGCGGCTCAAGGAAGTGACCCCTACTCGCCACCGTGGCACAACAATTTTCTCCTACCAGCACGCCATTATCACATTTCTCAACCACCAGTGATCATGGCACTTAGACCATCAACGCAGCAGAATTTGACCATCACAGCAATGTTGAAAAAAAAGAGTACACAAGTCAATGCAATACTTCGACAGCAGACTTTCAAATAGATTTGAGCCACTTTTACAAGACCCTGGCCAAGAATGCTCATCCCCCACACCACTGAAAGGTATGAAACAAGAAATCATACAAGAAAAATATGGCACCCCAAACGTTAATAGTTGGTAATGTGGAGCTGTCAAGGATGTGAAACATTCTTGCAGTGAGAAGAACAACAAAGTACTGTGTTTTACAAATGAGATGGTGTCTGATATCTCCAAAAATAAATCCTGGTGATCACTAATGAGCACCCAACTGTGAAATCTGTCATTATACACACAGGGGCCCTTGATGTTGTCAAGCAGCAATCAGAAGTACTGAAGAGAGATTTCTTTGATCTCCTAACAAAAGTTAAATGTTTCAATGCTGAGATTTTCATCAGTGGACCTCGCCCAATGGTACCATTTGGAGATGAACGTTTCAGTAGGCTCAGCCAATTAAATAAGTGGCTCAAAAGGTTTGTGCTGTGCTATCCGTGAGCTTCATTGACAATTTCTGAATTTTTTTGGAAAGGCAGACGGTTTCTCTCTCAATAGACAAGGCGTTATATTATTATTAGGCTTCCAACATTTTTTAACTGTGTATGTCATTCAGTGGAAAACATTAGCCTTGTTGACGCGACTGAAGGACAAAAAGCGCAGCAGGAGTCTCCAGTTGTACCTAAACCATCGGAGGAACAAGAGATAAGATGACATGGGGCGCAGATGGAGTCACCCAATCAATCGGAGGAACAAATGAGGAATGAGATGAGGCAGCACTTGGAATTTCCCCCAGCCCTCCCTGCCCTATTGGAGCAAAGCTCCAAGCAATAATCATGATCATCTAGCCTAAATGCTCTATTAGATGTAACGGACAGGATGAAGGCTATTGTCAGTGTTGGAATCCAACGCACACCATGCCAAGATCTTCCTCCCATCCCCGCTCGCCTGAAACCACGGTCCAGTAAGATGCGAAAGGCCCCTCCTCCACCCATGAAGAATCTTATCTCCGAATCTGACTGATATGTGCGGGTCTTTTCCAGAATAAGTCAGAGCTCTATGGAGATTTTTTTATCCCTGTGATTACAAGGGACAGAAAGTTGGTAAAAGAAATATGGCACAAAAAAAGTAGAACTACAAGCACAGGATAAAATATGAATCTATCAAAATATTGTCTCCAGTTATCTCTGCGAGACTAGCTCTTTTCAATATCAGGTCATTGGGTAATAAATCAATAATGATTAATGACAACCGATGATCTAGACTTGTTGCTACTAAATGAAACCTGGTTAACAGAAAGTAGCTGTAATACCATTTTAAATGAGGCAACACCAGTAAATTCTTATTTTATGAACAAGGCGGAGGTATTGCTGCTATTTTTAAGTAAATATTTCAGTGTAAATAAATTATACAGGGTGATTTTAGCTCTTTAGAATAGCTCTGTTTTTTAGTAAAAGGTGAGCCAAAGGTTATAGGTTAATAATATATAGACCTCCAAGATACAAATCCTCCATAAATTTTATGGAGGATTTTACAGAACTGCTGTCAGTTATTTGTACTGACTACAACTATGTTGTCATAACAGGGGACTTTAACATTCATGTCGACAATAACATGGGGGAAAAAAATCTAAAGAACTCTCTGCTATACTGGAAACGTTTGACCTCTCTCAACATACTGTATTAAGAGTCCAACCCACACTCAACGTCACGTCTTAGACCTGGTCATTTCTAAGGATGTTGAAATTCAATCAGTTGACTTTAAGGATATGGTTATTTCTGACCATTTTTGTGTGTTCTTTGAATTACAGATTCTCCCAAAAGTTCAGACAACCTCTTTGTCTATTAAGAAAAGGTACGTAAATAAGAGTACCGCCGCCACTAAGTTTATGAAGACCATAGCTGTGCCACAAACTGTGAATGCTGAGACACTTGATGAACTTTTGGATAACTAACCTTTTGTCTCATCGTCATCGGTGTGTAGGTAAAGGAATCAACATTTTACAGAGCATTTGGTTCCATCCATTACTCTTTTTTTTTTGCGTTTGTTTTAAATCAGTGGCACGGTGACGACTGGTTAGAGCGTCTGCCTCACAGTTCTGAGGACCGGGGTTCAATCCCCGGCCCCGCCTGTGTGGAGTTTGCATGTTCTCCCCGTGCCTGTGTGGGTTTTCTCTGGGCACTCCGGTTTTCCCACATCCCAAAAACATGCATGGTAGGTTAATTGACAACTCTAAATTGCCTGTAGGTGTGAATGTGAGTGCAAATGGTTGTTTGTTTGTATGTGCCCTGCGATAGGCTGGCAACCAGTTCAGAGTTGACCATGTTCCGCGCCTCCATTGCTGAGGCGGCCGACCGGAGCTGTGGCCGTAAGGTGGTCGGTGCCTGTCGTGGCGACAATATCAACTACAGGGGGATCACACTCCTCAGCCTCCCTGGTAAGGTCTATTCAGGGGTGCTGGAGAGGAGGGTCCGTCGGGAAGTCGAATCTCAGATTCAGGAGGAGCAGTGTGGTTTTCGTCCTGGCCGTGGAACAGTGGACCAGCTTTACACCCTCGGCAGGGTCCTCGAGGGTGCATGGGAATTCGCCCAACCAGTCTACATGTGTTTTGTGGACTTGGAGAAGGCGTTCGACCGTGTCCCTCAGGGCGTCAGAGTTTGGTCCGCATATCCGGCAGTAAGTCAGACTCATTCCCGCTGAGGGTTGGACTCCGCCAAGGCTGCCCTTTGTCACCGATTCTGTTCAGAACTTTTATGGACAGAATTTCAAGGTGCAGCCGAGGCGTAAAGGGGGTCCGGTTTGGTGGTCTCAGTATTGCATCTCTGCTTTTTGCAAATTATGTGGTTCTGTTGGCTTCATCAAGCTGTGAACTCCAACTCTCACTGGAGCAGTTCGCAGCCGAGTGTGAAGCGGGTGGGATGAGAATCAGCACCTCCAAATCTGAGACCATGGTCCTCAGTTGGAAAAGGGGGGCGTGCCCTCTCCAGGTCAGGGATGAGATCCTGCCCCAACTGGAGGACTTCAAGTATCTTGCGGTCTTGTTCACCAGTGAGGGAAGAATGGAACGGGAGATCGACAGGCGGATCGGTGCAGCGTCTGCAGTGATGCAGACTTTGTATCGGTCCGTTGTGGTAAAGAAGGAGCTAAGCCGAAAGGCGATGCTCTCAATTTACCGGTCGATCTACGTTCCTACCCTCACCTGTGGTCACGAGCTGTGTGGCCGTGACCGAAAAAACAAAATCCCGGTTAGAAGCGGCCGAAATGAGTTTCCTCTGCAGGGTGTCCGGGCTCTCCCTTAGAGATAGGGTGAGAAGCTCGGTCATCCGGGAGGATCTCAGAGTAGAGTCGCTGCTCCTCCACATCGAGAGGAGCCAGATGAGGTGGCTGGGGCATCTGATTCAGATGTCTCCCGGACGCCTCCCTGGTGAGGTGTTCCGGGCATGTCCCACCGGGAGGAGACCCCAGGGACGACCCAGGACACGCTGGAGAGACTACGTCCTTCGGCTGGCCTGGGAACGCCTCGGGATCCCCCCGGAATAGCTGGATGAAGTGGCTGGGGAGAGGGAAGTCTGGGCGTCCCTGCTAAGCTACTGCCCCCGCGACCCGACCTCGGATAAGCGGTAGAAAATGGATGGATGGATATTAATGAGTTGGATCACGGTGGAACGGTGATTAGCACATCTGCCTCACAGTTCTGAGGACCAGGGTTCAAATCCCGGCCCCGCCTGTGTGGAGTTTGCATGTTCTCCCCGTGCCTGCGTGGGTTTTCTCCGGGCACTCCGGTTTCCTCCCACATCCCAAAAACATGTGTGGTAGGTTGATTGAAGACTCTAAATTGCCCGTAGGTATGAATGTGAGTGCGAATGGTTGTGTATACAGTATGTGCCCTGCGATTGGCTGGCGACCACTTCAGGTTGTACACCGCCTCTCACCCAAAGATAGCTGGGATAGGCTCCAGCACACCTGTGACCCTAGTAAGTATAAGCGGTACAGAAAATGGATGGATGGATGAAGTTGGATCACAGAAGGTTTTTATTACTTTGGATGTTTCTAAAAGTATTCCCTCTTTACAACAACACGCTAATATAGAATTCCACAGAACTGTGTAAATTAATAATATGTCAATTCACTGTTAGTGGCATGTATATTGTGCACCTTTATTGTATTGTATTTAAAGTTGATTAAGTGTTCAAAATATATTTGTCACTATGGATTTCAATGTGTCAGGGGTTATGAGTGAAATGATGACGCGTTAGTTTCAGACTTATTATCTCACTGACCCATTTACTAATTGACGCTGATTAGTTCTGAATAATATGAATGAGCAGAAAAATGTAACCCTATATTTAGCATTTTACACAATCAGCAGTCTACAGGGATTACTTGTATCTCTGATTATGAGTATGTGATTGAATTAAACCATTTACATCACGTCAACCTCCTCTCTCCTGGATGGCGCCCACTCTGTTAATTATGTCTATCCTGTCACCTAAATTGCGGTCATATTAGTGCCATGGCATTTACTCTTATGCAAGATTCCTGCCAAATAACTACCAGATGAGGAGAAAGCAGAGTGTGGCTGTGAATGTAAATGTAGTGGTTAACTACAGGAATAAAAGAGCAATGGAATTATGTTTCATTCTATCATTAAAGTAATGCAATCAAGTTTTGAGTTCAGAGTTATTCTGAATGACAGTCAGTGCTAACTTGCTTATGTTGACAGTAGTATAAAGAGAAAGCACAGCTCAGTTCGAAGGTGATATTAATGCTATAGTATACCAGATCAACTATGTTGTTCTCACTTTTAGTCTTTTATAGATAAATTGAAGTGGGACATCTTATCTGCATTTGTATTTGATCATTCTATTATTATTGGTGGAAATCTGACACACTGCAGCAATGATTATTCAATTCTGCCACCCATGTTGAGGCCCCACTGTTATTGCATTTCCATGAAACTGGCGAACATTTTGTGATCTAAAAGCAATTTTTCATACAAGCCAGCTTTGATTGGAGTGGATCACCCGCTGAAAAGTGCTTTTTAAAAAAAAAAGGAAAGGGCAATTATGCTGTCGGTAAATGAGGAGAGTCATGTAGTCCTTATGCTTAAAATAGGGTTCATGCTTTGATATATACAGGGTAATATAAAAGTTTTTGTACCTATTATTTTCTCAAATATTTTATTGTGTTGTTTGTTCTTTATTGTATGTATTTTTACAAGAAATCGATATAAGAGGAAAGCTTTTAGCATGGGGTTTTATTTTAAGATTCGACATGGGCACGACTTAAAATTTTTAGCATGTGAATAGAAACGGGCTTTCTTCATGTAGTTCGGTTTCCTCCCACAGACCAGAACGTTTTACTACGATCAACTTAGAACTAAGCGCCTACACATGTTCGATTGATTAATTTATAAAGGAATGTGTATGTAGGCCACTACCAATAGTCTATATAGTGTACTTCTCTGAACCGACGCAAAGACTCATACTTTCTTTACTGGTTGTAGAGACCAGTCTCTTTGCCATCTAGTGGCTAATCATTGGTTTATTACTTGAGCCTCATACAAGCAAGGATTAAAAGAGTCAGACAATCATGCTCCATGTAAAATTTGCACACTTTATTCAGAACCAAATTCTCTGACCTGACATTGTGGGCTATGACATTGTGTTGAACATATTCAAGCCCATTTTTTAGCCATAAAGGCAAAGCTTTAATGTATTAAAATCCAAATTTGGTAACGCTACAGTTAAAACTAGCAGATGCAGCAATGCTGCAATCCCTGTAATTTTCTTTGAAAGGCTCTTTTGTAGTTCCTTTTAGAGACAACAAATGCACCCACTTTAGCGTCTGACTAAAATACTATCCTGTGCACCCGCAACGGCCTTGCCACTTTGATTATGTTCAGACACCATTTTTATTCAGGTTACTTATACTGGAGACTGCGTTGATGAAACAAAACTGTGCTTTAATAGTCACTCTGGTCTTTCAAATTGTCTCACATCTCATATAAAATGACAGCATGTTGGTCTTATTTTTACTTTAAAATGTGTCAATTGGGAGCAGTAACAAAAGTTAGACATGCACCAGGTTTTGTTAACTTGACTCTCCCATTCATCCCGCAATGTGTACAATAACACTATTTGACAATGCCTTCAAAAACCTAACCATTATTATTCAACTGTTTTGACTAAGGACCTTTCTAATATTGTGAACATTAGCACTTATTCTGTAATTCTGGACTTAAAAATGATGTTTATGATGCCGGATTTTAAAGCTCAGCCATATTTTGGCCCGCCCACATTTAGGTCAGAACCTGCATGAGCCTGCTGACGTCAGGGGCGGCGGCACGAGGACGTTTCCTCACTGAACTACTCCTTGTTCTGCGGTGTAATTGACGCCTATATTATAAGTTGGGATGTTTTTTAGACTGTTAGTCAAAATAGTGAAGAATTTTTTTTAGATAATGAGTGAAAATAGTGAAAGTAATACAGTAGTAATACATTTAGTAGGGTTGTTTTGTTAAAATCGATCATTGAAATGCCTTGTTGCAGAAGGAAGATGAGGCCACATAAGGTATGTGTTTGCAGATTCATTTCCGCTTAATACATGGGGTTTTGTCAGCTAAACCTTTGAAAAGGAGTTTGGATGGATGATGTGACACAGGCGTTTGCTTTTGAAGGCTTTTTGTACGATGGTGGTAAAAAAATTTCAGCATATTAGATTAGCCATTTTCTGTACCGCTTTATCCTCAAAAGGGTCGCGGGCGTGCTGGAGCCTATCCCAGCTATCTTCGGGCGAGAGGCGGGGTACACCCTGAACTTGTCGCCAGCCAATCGCAGGGCACAAATAAACAAACAACCATTCGCACACACATTCACACCTACGGGCAATTTAGAGTTTCCAATCAACCTACCATGCATGTTTTTGGGATGTGGGAGGAAACCGCAGTGCCCTGAGAAAAATCCACACAGGCACGGGGAGAACATGCAAACTCCACACAGGGAGGGGGGGGATTCCGCCCGACAGCAATGATACATAAAATATGATTGAATGCTGCAATTTTATTGTATAATACATTCCTTTATCCACACCGGCAAATTTGGTCTCCAGCTCTGTCTCTTAGGTCACACCAAGACATGGGGGCGTATCGATTTTGGCGATGAAAAATGGGGGTTCCCAGGGCTATTTATTTATTTACCAATTAGTCCATAACGGATTGATATTGGTAGAAATGACTGCCAGTTTCATTTTCTTGAGCAAAACTACATAAAGAGAACAAATATGGATCATATGGACACTATAGGTCCTTTAAACTAGTCAAACCCAATGAAGTGGGTAGATTGTAAAAGCGAAGCATGAACACAACTGTGGCTTCAGGACTTCACAATGACTTCAAGACTAGATCGCTGGCCCGAGAAACATGTCTTGTTTTGGATAGTGTGAAAACTGCACGTTTAACATAACAAATCCCCTGGCACTCATAAAATATTTGCAGTGTCTGGGTAACATATAAACAAACCAGAGACCATGATACAATAGGTGTCATTCCCAGAACATTTATTATTCCCCTAATTCTTTCATCTTAACCCCAAACATCCAAACTGAGAACACAGACATACATTGGTATAGAAGAAGCAATTTTGGCCCAAAACCTTCTGTTCTTCAGTCTCCTAAAAAGTTGAAAATGATGAGTTTCACACCTTTTAGCGTGACAGTGAGTCAACGCAACACCAAATAAACAAAATAATGGCTTTAGCAGAAGATTGAAGAAAAATGACTTAGCCAGAGCCCAGCCCAAAATAAATTTGAAAATATGTGGAGTGACCTGTACATGGCTGTGCACAGTGAATGCCCTCAAAATCTGACACATATCACTTTTGCAAAGACAAGTTGGAAAAGAGTCAAGGCGTACCGTACTGGGAGTCCTACCCGAAAAGCTTGAATGATATCATTACAGTAAAAAGTGTGTCAACGAGGCTTAAGAATGTTTTTTTTTTTTTAAATATATATTTCCCCCCGCGGCACGGTGGACGACTGATTAGCACATCTGCCTCACAGTTCTGAGTCCTGTGTGGAGTTTGCATGTTCTCCCCGTGCCTGCATGGCACTCTGGTTTCGTCCCACATCCCAAAAACATGCATGGTAGGTTGATTGAAGACTCTAAATTGCCCGTAGGTGTGAATGTGAGTACAAATGGTTGTTTGTTTATGTGTGCCCTGCAATTGGCTGGCGAACAGTTCAGGGTGTACCCCGCCTCAACGCCCGAAGATAGCTGGGGTAGGCTCCAGCACACCCACGACCCTAGTGAGGATAAGCGGTGAAGAAAATGAATGGATGGATATTTTCCCCCTAACACGTCCATCCATCCATTTTCTAAACAGCTTGTCCTCATTAGCGTCACAGATGAGCTGGTCACAAACCAATCTCAGCGCAAGTATAGAAAGAGAAGTATTCACACTCGCATTCACACTGAGCATTTAGAGCTTTCACTTATCCTAATGTGCATGTTTTTAGAGCTTGAGGACCCACAGAAAACCTACACAAGCACAGGGAGAACATGCAAACTTGCCCTCCTATGTGGCGTTTGCATGCTGAGCTGAGACTCGAACCCAGAACCTCTCAACTGTGAGGCAGACACATTCCCCTAAATCACCATGCAGTCCCCAAACACATTAGTTTTCTTTTCCAATTTAACTGTACAGGTTAAAAGACAATACGCCGGGCTACAATGCACTGTTGGATCCTTTAATTAGGACAATTATTCAACAATGTCCTAACGTACTAACTATGAATGTATGTATCTCTGGATGGCACACATTCTTGTAATAAGGAGAGTAGTAAATTGCATCATTGCCATGGCAACCGTGGATAACCTACTTTAGTAGTGCTAGCGTCAGTGCTAACGTGTTCAGCTGTATGCTGCATTAACTTTGTTGATCATCATGCCTTGAGAAATATTGACATGTTTTAAACATATCTGCTCAGCACTGCTCTTTGCTCTTGCAAATTCTTTCCTGGGCTAATGAAGTCAAGCAAAATAACTGCCCACAGGTCTTAAATTGACTTGCCAAGATGACCTTTTGTGCAATGAATATTTATACTTTCACACATGTACACGATGGATGTCTACAATTACTTTAAGTTTCATTGAGTGAATTTGATATTAATGACTTCTCAGAGAAGACATTAAATTCATCCATCCATCCATTTTCAGTACCGTATCCATATTCAGTATCCTCACTAGGGTCGCAGGCATGCTGGAGCCTATCCCAGCTATCTTCAGGCGGACATTAAATTGCAATACAAAATTTATGCACATCTAGTCATAAAGTTATTTTTTTTTATGTATTAATTTTTTAATATATATTATTATATTATGGTCCTCAGTCGGAAAATGGTGGCGTGCCGTCTCTGGGTCGGGGATGAGATCCTGCCCCAAGTGGAGGAGTTCAAATATCTTGGGGTCTTGTTCACGAGTGAGGGAAGAATCGAACGGGAGATCGACAGGCGGATTGGTGCAGCGTCTGCAGTGATGCAGACTTTGTATCGGTCCGTTGTGGCAAAGAAGGAGCTAAGCCAAAAGGCGAAGCTCTCGATTTACCGGTCGATCTACGTTCCTACCCTCACCTATGGTCACGAGCTGTGGGTCATGACCGAAAGAACAAGATCCCGGATACTAGCGGCCGAAATGAGTTTCCTCCACAGGGTGTCCGGGCTCTCCCTTAGAGATAGGGTGAGAAGCTTGGTCATCCGGGAGGATCTCAGAGTAGAGCCGCTGCTCCTCCACATCGAGAGGAGCCAGATGAGGTGGCTGGGGCATCTGATTCGGATGCCTCCCGGACGCCTCCCTGGTGAGGTGTTCCGGGCACGTCCCACCGGGAGGAGACCCCGGGGACGACCTAGGACACGATGGAGAGACTATGTCTCTCGGATGGCCTGGGAACGCCTCTGGATCCCCTCGGAAGAGCTGGAGGAAGTTGCTGGATAGAGGGAAGTCTGGGTGTCCCAGCTAAAGCAACTGGCCCCGCAACCCGACCTCGGATAAGCGGTAGAAAATGGATGGATGGATGGCTATTATGCTCTACTTGGGTCTTTTTGTGTGGCCTGATTGAATCAAGCTGTGATGCAGACAATAATTACAGGTATCTTCCAATTCTTGGGCTTCCAAAAGCTCTTGTATATACTCATCCAGTTGCCCACACACAAATGAGATCTTAGGACGTAAGCATCTCGCTTTGACAAGATTATTTAGCCATTGTCCTTTTTACATGTTCAGGGCACGGTCTCTGCAAGAAAACTGTCACGTGTGTAAACATCTCTGAGCTAAAACTGCCAAAACACTAAAGGAGCATTAAAACATTTCTAATATGTAATGCCGGCATACGACATAGCATCCATACTGCAGCCCAAATACCAAAAATTGTTCAATCTCCCTTGTGTTTTAATTAGAAGGGCCACAGGTTGTTATGGAATTCTTGCTCAGGGTTTCCAGGGAACACGCTCTTTCACACCGAGGCTTTTTACCCTTCTCAATATTATCCAAGAATGACATTCATATGCCCATATGTTTTTTTTTCCTTTTCACTTTCGTTTGTCACTCCATAATTCTGCTATAAGGTTTTACTGTCCTCTGGATCAGCAACATTCACCATTAACGCTGACCTTCTTGGGCTTATTTACTAGTGTAGGAATAAAACTTAAAATTTATTAAACTGTTCACTGCCTTTGTGGCTTGCATGTTATGCAATTTTCCTGTCTCATTTTTGTCAGGTGTGAAAGAGATCATACATACCAGGATCAGATTTAGAGAATGTATCCACATCCAGAAGACTCCTGTGAAAACAGTAAAAAATGCAGTCAAAGATCCGACACTATTAAATTCTTTTTCATGTCTTACAATGGTTTAAAGTCTATAAAATGTATAAACGAGATTATGCTTTGTTCATTAAGACACTTATTGTAGATGTCAGAAAATTTTTATTTTGTCACAAGAACTGGACTTTTGTAGGACGCCCGAGCCAGGTTGTTTGCATACTGCAGTGTCATAGGAGCAGTAAACAGTCATGGTGCTAGGCTTTTTGGAACTCACAAAATTTTCATTTGATGAAGGGTCATTGATGGACTATCAGATAAATAAACAATCAATGAATTGTCTTTGTTTTAATATGAATTCATATTACTTGTTTGTTTGTGCCTAGTGAGGATAAGCGGTACGGAAAATGGATGGACGGATGTTTGTTTGTGTGTATGCATCTCAAAAATGTAACCGATGTCGACAGATTTGAGGCAAGATTGGCCATCGGCTAAGACACTCTTAACTAAATTACATTTTGGCACAAATCCAGATCAAAGTGCAGGATTTTCACTTTTGATCACAGTCTAACCTTGGACGGACTTCTTCACTGCATAAATGCTCCGGTTTCTGATTGTATCTATAATAACAAAAACAACATTGAACAAATATGGGAACATATGACCTACGTTCTGATATAATTTGGATAATTGAAGCCTAATTTCTGTTGAAAAACTTCAGCTTGAACTTGAATATAGGTTTAGCTTTGTTAGTGACTTTCTGAGGGGTTTTAGCGACCAGCCTCAACAAGGGGTGTTTAAAGAAGAATGTGAGAGGTTTTGTGGAAGGAAGTGGACTGTTAAAATGTTGTATCGTTCGCAAAAGATTTGTTCTAACAAACGAATCTTTTACTGAACTGGACCACTTAATGAAGTGATTCGTTCTTTCTGTTTGGGCGTGAGCGAGTCGGCTGGGAGCGGAAACTGAACTGCGGCAGCATTCTGTCACTCACTTTGGCAAATGACCAATGAGCAGCCAGCATCAGGCAGCGCCGTGCAGTCGGGGGAGGGACTGTACTGTACTGAACTGAACTGAATGTACTGTCAGCCATGAGTAATTTGCTCGAACTTCTTCGTTCGTGATCTGCCAAGGCGCAACGTACTAGTACGTATGCAGTGAACTACTAGTACTACGACTAATACGACGAGTGACTCGTTCACACAAGGATCAATATACAACGCAGGGAACGTACTCATGAGTGATTTTAACCGTTCGTCCTCGCAGGGATAGCTTTCACTGGCTTCTGTTTCTCCAAGCTAACGGCTAATATTGAGTCAGTCCAGCGCATGACAACACGCACACACATGGACAGTGTCTCCATAATCTTAGCAGACTATGAGTAATGACAGATAAAGTAATGAGAGGACAGGAGACCGACGTGAGTTAGAGAGCTAAAGCGTTCTGATACAAATAAGAACTGTCTTAGTAATCATTTTTTGCAATTATGTACTGTATTACAAAAGAACCACTGAAGAGCACATTCACTCCCATCTACACAGTGTCCCTGAACACACCTCACGATGTCACGCAGGTGCCACATGCCTGCCATGATTGGCGGCCGTGGCCGCAACTGAATTGGTTGGCAAATACATCGTTTATCTGCCGACATATGAATGAAAATGAACTTTCGAAAACAGTTCTTTGACGCCAGAATGTGCACGTAGTCAATTACGTTCAAGCAGAAATGAACTTAGTTCAGTTCACGTTCGCACAAAATATGAACTAATTCATGAACTTTCATTCATTGAACTCCTTTAGGTACAACACTGCATATATAGTATCTGTCTCTAATGTGATTATTAAAGCTTTTTGTTTAATAATAATAATAATATATTAAACTTATACAGCGCTTCTCAAGACACTCAAAGACACTTAACAAAAATCAGATGACAATCACCGTAAGGTGGGTGAGCAGGAATGAGGGTGCTGGTGTTAACGATGCTGTCCACTGTGGTGGAATGCAGACAAGACAACCAACATTGAGTCTAACCGGTCTCCACACCGCGCCGGATATACACCAGTCACGAAAATGAGTCCTGAGTGTTGTGGGTTTTTTTTCATCTTGGAATGGTTTATGTTATTTTTGTATAGAGGCAGTTTTATAGCATTTTTATGGTGGCTGGCAAACAATACAGGGTGTACCTCCAGACCAAATCTGCTGGCATGGGCCCAGTTCACTTGTGACCCTAATGGGAATAAGCACTGTAGAAAATGGATGGATGGGCGAGTTTTATCCTGGAACTGATTATTTGTATTTCTACTGTTTCCTTTGACAATTTTTTTTTTTTAATATGAGCAAAATCTGAGCTCTATCAGTTTATCAGTGTGGGTTTTGTTAATCCTTAAAAATTCCATCATATCCAGAAATTCTCTTAAATTGAGGCTATATTTAAGACATATTAGAAGCTAAAATCTAATTAAGCAGTGACAAATATATGTGTTTCTTAGGACTGAACCAAAGTGCAAAGTCTGTGTCCCCTGAGATGTGTCACTATCTCAATCAGGGGTGATCAGAGGAGGGACTACACAGGATCACCAACCATTCATTATACATTATTCAGGAGCGGACTGAAGAGACATTTAGCACACCGCAAGGCTGACGGCCGAAATGAGGCTGACTCAGTTTTACAGCTCGATTTAGTCGGCCAACAAGCTGACCCGTCGCACATTCAGATGAGCCAAGATGAAACCAAACACGAGGCTAAGAGAAAATACATCATGGGTATTTTTATTTTTATTTATTTATTTTTTAGAAAAATTCACCAAAATAAAACATTTTCTGGCAGTGTGCTTCTCTTTCTGTGCCAATGTGCAGCTTAAAATACAAAAAAGCACGGGGAAGAATTCATCAGTGCATCAGTAATGACTGCGAATATCAATGCTAATCTTCAGAGTCATTGGCGGGACTTCATGCAGGAGCAATATAGACTTTATAGAATTTCTTTAATAGCTCCGATGCAGGCACCTGCTGCTGAGATCAACCGTTTGCCTGAGAGCAGGGAAATCAAAAGGTCACTGATTTGGGGGGTGCGGGAATAAAAATAATTATACACACTCAGGGGTCTGCTAGGGGCTTGTCAGTCCTAGTGTTGTTATTGCAACACTATATTTCAATGAGTATCATAGGAGACTACTAGGTGCTCAATTAGGTGTAGATAGATAGATAGATTAGATAGATAGATAGATAGATAGATAGATAGATAGATAGATAGATAGATAGATAGATAGATAGATAGATAAATAGATAGATAGATAAGCATAAACTTGACCAGATAGTGATAATGTTACACTTATCTGTTCACTGTTAGGGCTAAGAACATGGGCACGTGGATGCAGAAGAGTTTGACCTTACCGGCAGGAGACGGTAACTTCTATTTTAGTTGCGGGGACTCTCATGTTGAGTGGATCGAATTCCCCGATGGTTGCCATGATGTGGACAATGGGAGGAGGAAAGGAGCTAAACAGCATCCGAGTAGAAAGACATAAATCTGACCATGTCAACACGATGATGAGCACCGTCCATTGTAGAGAGCCTTCCTCTTCTTCCCCGCCTGAGAGCCTGTGGAGAAATCGAGAGAGGTGCGCACGCGGGGGAAAGAGAGAGAGAGAGACAGAGAGAGAGAGAGAGAGAGAGAAAGAGAGAGAGAGAGCGAGAGAGAAGGGGGCAGAGGGAGAGAGGAGAGAGATGGCATGCTTAAACTTTACAGTGCAGTAATTATTTATTATGTGTGTGAGTGTGTGTGCGTGCGTGTCAAGTTTTGTAAAACTGATCACTGGAGCCTATCCCAGCTGACTTCGGGCAAACTACACCCTGAACTGGTCACCAGCCAGTCACAGGGCAGTCACAGACAACCACTCGCACCAACATTCACACCATCACTGAGTGGGAACTGAACCCACACTGCCCGCACCAAAGTCAGGCAAGTGTACCACTCAGTGACATTTATCGTCAGAGGATAATAAATGATAAAACAATTTTTAATAATTACAAAGATAAAAAACATACCAAAAATAATCAGATGTTGTATTTGATTATGTTTGCCATCGAGAAGGTGTTGCAGTACATTAATTCTGACAATGGTATTGTTAATCCCTGATCTCGCTGATTTTGACTGAAGAATTTCTAGGTTTGTTTTCAGTTATACGTAGTTGCTGCTGTGCACTTGAATAAAAGCTCACGTACATGTTCGATGGGTTATGAGCCCAGATCTATTATTGTGGGATTTCATAATGGATTGCAACCTGTTTATTGACAAGATGAGCAGACCAGACAACTGGACAATGTGGTTTCAGAAGTAGTACTTGCTGAAAGCTAAAGCACTGTGGATTGAATCGGTTATTCAATATCCATCCATCCATCCATTTTCTGAGCCGCTTCTCCTCACTAGGGTCGCGGGCGTGCTGGAGCCTATCCCAGCTGTCTTTGGGCAGGAGGCGGGGTACACCCTGAACTGGTTGCCAGCCAATCGCAGGGCACATACAAACAAACAACCATTCACACTCACAGTCACACCTATGGGCAATTTAGAGTCTCCAATTAATGCATGTTTTTGGGATGTGGGAGGAAACCGGGGAGAACATGCAAACTCCACACAGGCGGGGTCGGGGATTGAACCTGGATCCTCAGAACTGTGAGGCTGACGCTCTAACCAGTCGGCCACCGTGCCGCCTGGTTATTCAATAAATTGACTTAATTTGTTGTAAGATAATGAAAGGGATTGTGTTGCAGACTTTGTATTGGTCCATTGTGGTGAAGAAGGAGCTAAGTGGAAAGGTGAAGCTCTTAATTTTCCGATCGATCTACCCTCACCTACCGTCACGAGCTGTGGGTCATGACCGAAAGAACAAGATGCCGGATATAAGCGGCCGAAATGAGTTTCTTCCGCAGGGTGTCTGGGCTCTCCCTTAGCGATAGGGTGAGAAGCTCGGTCATCCGGGAGGGGGTCAGAGAAGAGACGCTGCTCCTCCGCATTGAGAGGAGCCAGATGAGGTGGCTCGGGCATCTTATTAGGATGCTTCTTGGGCGCCTCCCTGGTGAGGTGTTCTGGGCATGTCCCACCAGGAGGAGACACCAGGGACGACCCAGAACATGCTGAAGAGACTATGTATCCCGGCTGGCCTAGGAATGCCTCGGTATCCCCCCAGAAGACCTGGATGAAGCGGTTGGGGAGAGGAAAGTCAAGGCTTCCCTGCTTAAGCTACTGCCCCCGCGACACGACCTCGGATAAGCGGTAGAAAATGAATGGATGGATAGGTGTTGATATTACCTAGTATATGATCTTTATCGTTAAATGGGGAACCACGTTGCTTTGTTTGTTATGAACGTCCGAGCAAAGACTAAACCTTGATAAATCAGTTATTTCTGAAGGGTTTCTCCACTAATGTGATTTCCGTAGTTCTCCTACTTTATAAGTTAAAATCTTTTATTTAAGAAAGACAAAGAGCACAGTCGACATATTTTGCCAGGTTTAATTTCTAAGTCTACAAATACAGAGTAAAATGCAATCAAAGGGAAAAGGGAGGAAATGATTGATATTCTACTTCAAGGGGAGGTTCTTCACACTTTCCCAGTCACAATATTGATCCCAGTATGTGATGCATCAATTTGAAATAGTTTGGTAAATAGCAAAGTTTGACTCACGGTTTGACGCGGCGGCAGAGGATGCTGCACGCAATGAAGAGGAAGTTTGTGCTGAGGTCTGGCTGGCTGGGTGGGTCACACCGCCGTGGCTCTGTTTGCTGAAAAATCTCCCCACGTGCGTAGCCACTGGTTTTGCCTTACGGCCAAAACCGGGATTCCACTTTGGTCATTACGACCAAGAATCGTTTGGTGAGGACGGTAGATAACGCCAGCCAGCGACATGGGGCCAAAATGCGACAGGAAAAAAATAAAAGATAAAAAAGGAAGAAAAGGAAACCTTTGGGCTCGGTCGAAACCTAGCACCCAGAAAGGTCAGGAACCACAGCAGGAATTAGAGCTTCTCCCTAGAGGTGGGCCGAGAGCTTCTCCTTTTAAAGGTCAGAGGACAAAAATGTTAACATTTTTCTTGGTAACTCTAGAACCCCTTTACAAACTACATCTGCCATTTTGAATTGATTATATAGCAGATATACAGCACTTAAATCGATAAATATGATTCAGAATGGCGGCACGGTGGCCGACTGGTTAGAGCGTCAGCCTCACAGTTCTGAGGACCCGGGTTCAATTCCCG
This sequence comes from Phyllopteryx taeniolatus, assembly GCF_024500385.1. Taxonomy (NCBI): domain Eukaryota; kingdom Metazoa; phylum Chordata; class Actinopteri; order Syngnathiformes; family Syngnathidae; genus Phyllopteryx; species Phyllopteryx taeniolatus. The sequence goes on along the minus strand of NC_084502.1, from coordinate 22,711,687 downwards.
GCCCCGCCTGTGTGGAGTTTGCATGTTCTCCCCGTGCCTGCGTGGGTTTTCTCCGGGCACTCCGGTTTCCTCCCACATCCCAAAAAACATGCATTAATTGGAGACTCTAAATTGCCCGTAGGCATGACTGTGAGTGCGAATGGTTGTTTGTTTCTAAGTGCCCTGTGATTGGCTGGCAACCAGTTCGGGGTGTACCCCGCCTCCTGCCCGATGACGGCCGGGATGGGCTCCAGCACGCCCGCGACCCTAGTGAGGAGAAGCGGCTCAGAAAATGGATGGATGGATGATTCGGAATGCGCCTTCCGGTCTTTGGCTCTATTCGGCACTGTGACGTCACACGAGCCAACGAGCCTGTCCATTCGGCATTTTGTAATTTCGCACATTCAATAACAACAAGCCGTGGTTCACTGCCAAACTTAAGCAACTTTGCCAAGCTAAGGAAGGCGCATATCAGAGCAGGGACAGGGCCCCGTATAATTGAGCTAGAAACCAGCTGACAAAAGAAATTAACATTGTAAAGAGGAACTATGCAGCAAAATTGGAAAAAACAGTTTAGCACTAACGACTCTAAATCAGTCTGGCTTGCATTCCAATCGCGCACCAATTACAAGCGATGATCCCCCCAAGCTGAAAACAATAGCACACTAGCCAACGACTTGAATACCTTCTACTGCAGATTGGGAAACTTTCACAACCCACACCCACCCAGCCGCACCACCGACCACAATCACACCTCTGACTTCTGCGTTAACCATCCACGAACAGGATGTGAGACGCATCTTCAAACAACAAAAGATTAACAAAGCGGCAGGCCCAGACCATGTGTCCCCATCCTGCCTCAAAGTCTGCGCCGACCAGCTCGCTCCAGTCTTCACACAGATCTTCAATAGATCTCGGGAACTGTGCGAAGTACCATCCTGTTTCAAACGCTCCACCGTCATTCCAGTCCCCAGGAAAAATGCAATCTTGCATCTGAATGACTACAGGCCTGTCGCCTTGATATCTGTGGTCATGAAGTCCTTTGAACGTCTCGTGCTGGACCACCTCAAGAGCGTCACAGGTCCCCTGCTGGACCCCCTGCAGTTTGCCTACCGAGCGAACAGGTCTGCGGATGATGCAGTCAACATGGGACTGCACTTTATCCTAGAACACCTCGACAGTGCAGGGACCTATGCGAGGATCCTGTTCGTGGAGTTCAGCTCAGCGTTCAACACCATCATCCCTGAACTCCTTTCCTCCAAGCTTCTCCAGCTCAGCGTCTCGCCTGCCAGGACACAGCAGGTGAGGCTGGGGGAGGCCACCTCATCCACATGCAGCATCAACACTGGGCCGCCCCAAGGTTGAATCCTCTCTCCGCTGCTCTTCTCTTTCTACCCGAACGACTGCACCTCAACGCACCCGTCTGTCAAACTCCTGAAGTTTGCAGATGACACCACTGTCATCGGCCTCATCAAGGACGGTGATGAGTCTGCATATCGACAGGAAGTGGAGCGGCTGGAGCTTTGGTGCGGCAGACACAACCTGGAGCTGAACACGCTCAAGACTGTAGAGATGATTGTGGACTTAGGGAGGCATCCTTCGCCACAGCTTCCCCTCACGCTGTCCAGCTGCCTTGTGTCAACCGTCGAGACCTTCAAGTTCCTGGGAATTACAGTCTCTCAGGACCCGAAGTGGGCGATCAACATCAACTCCATCCTCAAAAAGGCCCAGTACAGGATGTACTTCCTGCGGCTTTTGAGAAAGCACGGCCTGCCACAGGAGCTGCTAAGGCAGTTCTACACAGCGGTCATCGAATCAGCCCTTTGTTCTTCCATCACAGTCTGGTTTGGTGCTGCTACAAAAAATGACAAACTCCGACTGCAACGGACAATCAAAACTGCTGAAAAGATTGTCGGTACCTCCCTACCCACCCTTGAGGACTTGCACACTGCCAGAACTAAGACAAGAGCGTGCAAAATCCTCTCGGACCCTCCACATCCCGGTCACCGGCTCTTCCAGCTCTTTCCCTCAGGTAGCCGCTACCGATCAATGCAAACTAGAACTAGCAGACATTCCAACAGCTTCTTCCCTCTTGCAATCAACTCCTTAAACAGCTAACCTGGAATTCCATTGCAACATGTTGCCAATTTTTTTGTCTTGAGTTTGTTCACATTTCTGTCGAGCCAATTATATATCACTCGTGCACTCACAGTAGTAGTCCCGCCACGCTGACCACTACTGCATCTGTTGTTGACCAATACTGGCCACTCATGCCAGAGTAGCATCTGCCCCATTTGCACACTGACTGAGGAGTATCTGCAACATTTGCAAAATCAACATTGTCACAGGTTATCGCAATACTAGTCACTTTAAACTGCATACATTCCTTGAAGTCTCGGCGCCCTTTGCACAATGGTCATTGCACTGAACTATTGCTATATTAGTCATTCAAACTTCTCTAAGTGCTAGAGGACTCTACATCTTTTTGCACATTTGTCAAAAAAATAAATACAAATAAAAATTACCAAATATTTAGCAACCCTTTACTCCTCGGGGACTGTTTTTGTCAATGTCTTTATGTCTCAAAAGTGTTCTCTGTCAATTGACTGTCTGTTGTCGTACTAGAGCAGCTCCAACTACCGAAGACAAATTCCTTGTGTGTTTTTTGGACATACTTGGCAAATAATGATGATTCTGATTCTGTGCTATTGTTCCATGCTTTTGTTCCTGTCCTTGTATTGTTGTCGCATGATTTAGCGATGTCGCGATGGTTTATTGTGTGGCATTTGGTTGTACAAATAGTTCAGGCAGTGGCAAGAGTTTTTTTTGCCTTTCCACGTGAAAAAGAAATACATGACCAGTGGATAGGGAAAGTCAATCGACACGGGAAGAAACGTGACCAACTATGGGTGCCTAGCAAGCATTCCAAACTGATCACTTCAAACCGACATGTTTTGAGAAAGACTTAGTAGAAAGCATTGGTTACAGAGGTAGAGGCTCAAATCAGCTGCGGTGGCAACTATTTTTCCTACGGCCATCGAGACCTCAACCGCCAGCAAGAGAACTAAATGTCGCAGCCGCCAGGATGCCGTGGCGAAGCTGCACAAACAAGAGGTGAGGATTTCCTTATTTTAACCTACGACTCTATTATGGTTACTCTGCACTGGGGAGTAGGAAAAAAAGACCCACGCAGTACTTTTCAGTACTGTCGTCTGTACTTTTGCCTATATGACAAGCCAACAGACACGGCAAAGATTTTCTGTGCGGCATGTTATAACGCTACTCGAGCGAGGGGCCCACAATATATAGGAATACTGCATACTATGTAAAAGGTTGTGCCGTGTCACAGAAACATATATGAATAAATGATAAGTATAGTAGTGCTCAAAAATTGCCATTATTTCAAGCCATGACTGTATAAAAAGACATGCTTTTGACATATGGTCACATCAACCCAGTGGCCACTCTCTTTTTCTGTTGTACAACTGCTACTTGGCTGCTTGTCGTCATCACTGTCAGGTTCCGACCTCCTGATCGGCTCAAACGTACAAGTTCAGTTGGGTGCTCCTGTACGTCGAAATCCTTCTTCTCATCATATTCCAACACGTTGCTCGCCGTTGCGTATAGAGTGTAGGGTGCTGTGTTTGTCAATTACAACGTCACTTCTGGTTGCTATAACGTATATTAGTTTATAAAAATGTAATTAATTTGGAAAAAGATACAAAGGAAGGTAAACGCCTGCGTTCACTTCCGGGTTAGTTTGATTTACGCTTTAACGTTAAAATCAAACTAATTTGTCTCGTAAAGGGCACCACGTCACTTTTTATATGTATAAAATTTAGGAGAACGCGACGACAAACCTTTTATCAGTATCATAATCTAAATGTTGCTACATTTTATGAAATATGAGTTCTAGATGACAGAGGCTTACTTAAACTCAAAACACACACAAAACACAGCCAAGAGTGGAATTTTATAGAATATTTAATGAAATCTACGAGGGATCTATAGGGAAACACAAATAAGCTAAAAAATAACACGGGTGTAAGAAGAAAAATAAATAGGCGTGTAAAGAGGGAAATAGGTCATCGTGTACTGCTGTGCTAAAATTGTGGATGTGAGCGTTTAATGCATTGAGGCAGGGCGAGAGAGCAAAGTTGGGATTTTGTGTGACGCTAGTAATTTCCCCAAAATTATTAAGGCACTAATCTTGTACATACATGGCGACAATTGCGTGAGTGTCTACTCACGAACGTAGATCAGCTGGTCTCTGGGAGTGGTCTTTCTTAGCGTGTCTTAGGCGGCGAGGAGGTAGGTTTGATTGAAAAAAATTAAATGCACAAAAATAAAACAAAAACAGGTGGAAAAAGGGAAAGATGTTGTTCTTCACGCGTTCTGTGGGAGGTTGCGACCATTTCTCTTCCTGCCTTTTCAGGGACCCGCTAGCAATTTCAGAGCGATCACGCTTGACTGGAAGCGTATCTGGTACTTTTAGTAGAAGCTGCTCTGATCGCCTAGCGGTGGCCCACGTAGAAGCTGGGACGCCGAGTCCATTCTCATCCCGGCATTCGCGTTGGCCGAACCGCGTGTCCGAACAAAGAAAGAGGGGGAGCAGTGGCCGAAGGCCGCCCCGTAGCTGGGGAGATGATAGGAAGAGCCACTAAGCAAGACAAGAGCGACTAGACACCAAGAGTTAGGCGGCCGGAGTCAGGGGTTAAATACCCAGGGGGCGTGTCAAAGAGGACCGATGATCAGACAAGACCACACCCGTCATCTTGAATCTAGTCTACAATTTTGACCCATAAAATGGGTTTAAAATCATATATTAATATAAAATACTCCCTCCTTTGTACTCTTTACTCATAGATCAAGCATATAGAATGACTGTTTAAATTCAATCAACTGCGTATGGTTCAATCACATTTCAAATCAGGACAAACAGTTCTAAAAGTCTGCACCGGTAAAGTTGACACACTGACACAGACATCAAGGAATACGTTTGGAATATTTCTGCAAGAGTTCATGAAATATCAAAACGGACATTTTATCTTCAGTTAAAAACAACTGAATGGAAGTTTATGGGTTGCAGTACTCTCAAACACCAGTGGGTGGCGCCTTGTGTGCACATTTGAAGCAAATAGTTCATTGCTGTATTTGTCGATCTGTTGATCTGCCTCCGCTTGGTCTCCTGGAGAGAGAATACCACCTTTTGGCTGCTGTGAGTTCAAACGAAGAAAAGGTCTCTTTGATTACTGTAAACCAAGATTTCGAGGGGACCTGCTAATTACTTTAGGGTCCAGTAGGCGTCTTCTAGTGGTAGTCTCACAGCAGGGCAGCCTGGAAGAATGCAGCCCATCAAATGGGGAGAGGTTCTGGCAACTGGGTGAGCATCACTACATAGCCCTTGCGGTGGATAGCGTAACCACACCCTAGTGTCTTGAGCTTCGGTATGTTTGGGGAGGGCTCAATATGCGTCATAAAAACCAAATTTTTAGCTAAACTATAGTTGAAAACTTGCTGGAAGTTACGTGTATGTATAACATAAGATATAAACAATGCAAATATGAATTTTAACTGACCCCATAACATCTTTGTCATTTGACCTTTAAACTTCCCAGGAGGCAAACAAAAAGCGCAGGGCTGGACCCACCCGAGTTTATGGTGGGTGCGAAAGTGTCTTATTTGGTAATTTTCCTGAAAAAGAATTTGGGTTGACTGAAAATTCTCTCGTTCCTCACGCTTGGCTCATAATCTTTACCTAGTCTTGTGGTAAGGAAAATTACTTTGTCGGGAATCGTCCTTCATTTGAATCTAAACATTACTTATTGCGTAATTTTAAACTTATCATCTTCATCGTCACCCTAATACTGTTATTCGATATATTTGTTCATAAAAGAGAGAAGCAATGCCAGGGAACAAATAGCACAGCTAAACAGACATGAGTAATGAAATCATATTTTGTAATCTGCAATATGAAAACACCGAAATATGAGTTTAAGTTTTGCATCAACAGTTTGTCAGTCCCGAGATTCCCCTCTTGGGGGTGCTGTTGCTTCACTGTTTAGTAACGCTAATGAGACCCCTTGTCTCTTGTTGTAATTGATAAGGAAAACTTCAAAAGAGATGAAATCTCTTTGATCCAACAGTTTGTGGCTTTGCAGATCTGACTTATGAAACTATTGCTAATAAAGTTAGTCCAAACCTTCTGTCTTTTGGTCACTGTACCCAGCGGGGATCTGGATGGTTGAGTTACTTCTCTTTGTCTTTAGAAGGAAGGATGAGGTGTGACTGTATTACTAACAGCTGGTTTGGTGTTCTATGTGTCCTCTGAAGGAAGGTTTGGAGTTTTGTCCTATTTGGGGAGTCTGCGATATTTGTTACAGCCCTGTGGGGCGTGCTAACCGAGATGGAGACGCAAGCCACTGATGGTAAAGCATATGCACAGGCTGAGTTCAGCAAACGGAGAGACAAGGCATTCTCGATGATTGTGCTCAATGTATAACAAATTGTCAGACTCCCAAAGAGGTGCGGACTACACTGAAAGGCCATTTTGAGAGAGATAAAAATAAACTGTTTTTGAAGAAAATGTATTTCTAATGTGAAATGAAGGAGGGAGCATTTAAACAAATGAAGGAGCTAAATGATCATCTATCAGCAGTAGGAGCTGTAATTGAAGAGGAAGACCAAATTGTTACACTTTTGGGAAGGTTCCCACGAAGTTATGCTACAATTGTCACTGCAGTAGAAACAAAGATTGATAATCTGACACACAAGTTTGTTCGGCAAGCATTAATAAATGAGGCACAAAAGAGAGTAAATGCTAATCCTAACTAAACTGGTGCAACGTCATGTGGTGCATCAGCCATATTATCTCAATTTCGGGGAACTGTCCAAGAGAACTCCAGGTAAGTGTGAGCAGAAAGACCAAGCACATGGAGGTGTTAAAAAATGTGTGAAAGAAGGTCATATGAAGTATGAATGTCCAAGCTGGAAAAATAAAGCTAAACAAAGAACCCACAAGGCTAAATGCATGTGTGTGGATGCAGAAGATTTGTCTGAAAATGCCTTTGTAATCAAAGATGCGCATGACGTTATCAAACAAGCACACTCAAGTGATAGATCACAGGAAGTCGAACCATACAACACATGACACGTGATCAAGAAATTAGGGGTGGGACTTTTCGCATGTTCTCCCCGTGCCGGCGTGGGTTTTCTCCAGGTACTCCGGTTTCCCAAAAACATGTATGGTAGGTTAACTGACAACTCTAAATTGCACAAAAGTGTGAATCTGAGTCCGTATGGTTGTTTGTTTATATGTGCCCTGCGATTGGCTGGCGTTCAGTTCAGGGTGTATCTCGCCTCTCGCCCGGAGTCAACTGGGATAGGCTCCAGCATGTCCGCGATCCTATTCAGGATAAGCAGTACGGAAGATGAATGAATGGAGAGAGAAAAAAAAAGAAAACAAATTTTAATTGCATTTTGTGTTCCTAATAATGCAGAATCTTTGTCAATGCACAATTTCCTGGTACACCGATCACAGTGATGCACACGTCAGAGCTGGGCTACCAAAATGGATGAAACAGCATTAGTAAGGCTGATGGGAGGCAAATTTAAAAAAAAAAAACAAAAAAAAAAACAATGGAAGCCTTGATAAGTGTTGTTTTGAGCAAATTGTGCAAAAAGGAGTTTTCATACCAACAAAGCACTTCAACACTCCGACATGTCATCCAACTTTTCAACTGCCACACCGAAACCATCCATCCATCCATTTTCTGAGCCGCTTATCCTCACAAGGGTCGCGGGAACCGAAACCATTTCAAAAAAAAAAAGTTCCTAAAACGGCACTTTAACTCTATGGTCTGTTTATTTTTGGCCAGGGATATTTTCTATCAGTTTTTCTACTGTTATGTATTGAAATGCAATTCAATGCATTTATCCATAGTTACCATACAAAAATCCATTTAAATTAAACCGTGTTGGTTTTTAGGACAACTATTCTTATACAATTAAATCTGATTAATTGAGATGAATTAATTACAAACCTTGAATTTATGAGATTATTCTTTTAATCGAGTGCTACCCCTAAAATAAACGCATACCAGCAATTCTTAAAAGCACAGTCTGTGAAATGGCAGAGTGGTTGATGACCTTGGAATAGGAAACGTCTCCATGAAAAAAACTCAACAATTTATGATGTGTTGTATGTTCCAAAGCTATCTGGGAATCTATTCTCATTGGGAGCTGCTACCAAAATGTGAAATACAGTGCAGTTCAGGAAGTCTCACTAAATGGAAAAAAAATGTAACTCTTCTCGGAATGGGAACACAAAGAGTTGACAAACTATGTCACCTGGATGTTGAAGTGCATCACTAGCAGCTAGTCTGTGGCACCAGCGCAGCGCAGAAAGAGAGGTTCCTTTCGGTGAAGAATGTGTGAAAGCCAAGCTGTCTAAAAGGCCATATAAGTTGATAGGAGGAATACTTACCCAACGCAGGATGCAGCTAGTCCATAGTGATGTCTGTGGTCCGATGAAGACAGAATCTACTGGTGGGGCCAAATACTTTGTGACATTTATCGACACTTACTCTAGATGTTGCAAGGTATAGTTTCTGAAACTGAAGAATGAGGTGCTAAAGAATTTGAGACTCAAATTCACAAATGAGTGTGGGCAGAGTGTCACGAGGCTGTGAACGGACAAAGGTCGTGAGTACTCATCAAAAGAGTTTCAACAATATTTGAAAGCGCAAGGCATCGATCATGAAATGACTGTACCTCACTCACCACAACAAATTGGTGCTGCAGAAATACAAAATGGGACATTAGTTGAAGCAGCTAGAAGCATGCAAAGTTGCCAAAGATGTATTGGGCAGAAGCTGTAGCCACTGCAGCTTACATACAGAACAGACTGCCAACATTTGTCCCAAAGCATGAGACACCCTACAAGTAATGGTGTGGGGGGAAAAACTGACATGAGTCACAAGATGCCGTTTGGCTGTATTGTTTATGCACATATCACTGATGAAGAGAGACGAAAACTCGAAATACTGAAATGAGGCTACATTCAAATATGTTTCATATATGTTTGAAAACTGTATGTTGTCCCTTTAACAATACCCACCACAAATCTCTATTTGCATCTTTTTTTATGTTGAATCGTTTTCCTCTGCAGAGGTTGAAAAAGTAATGAACCTAAAAAAGAAAAAGTACAGTTAGAAGGTACAGATGTCTGTTTTCAATTGTATTAAATAAAAATAAAAAAGTTATGTGAAAAAATGAATACAGATACGTGTAAAATGTACTTACAGTAAGTGCAGTAATGATGTATTTGTACTTCTTTACTTCCTACCACTCGTTGTCAAGTTCCAAAAGGTACAGTTATGTTGGGTAACAAAATGACAATGGGGTTCCACATTACTTTTTTGGGCATTCCGTAAAATTTCCAGTCAGTTAGTTGTGCACCTAAATAATTGATGAGTTCTGTGCCATTTTCTGTCACCCATACGCCCCATTTTCCACCAAGTAGCATAGCTTGGTGCTACTTGGTGGAAAATGGGGCTTATGGGTTCGATACTGAATATTTTAAGTTATAAAGGGTAGTAAAATCAAACAGATCTGTGACAATGAATCCTGTTTGGTAGGCATAGAACCCACTCCCCATTTCTACCAAGCAGCTAAGTTATTGCTCATTTCAGGGGTTCCAAAATGGGTACCAATATAAGTAATTACATACATTACATAAAGTAATTACCAACATGTGTAATAACATATCCCATTTTGGCAACATCTTGTTGGGGTGCCACTTCAGTGGTACCACAAATAAAACATGGAGCTAGACACACTATACTGCATGAATTGAATGGGACAAATACAAAAAGTGCTTTTCCTCAAACAAAATGTTTCTTGCTGTATTAAGAAGCCTCATGTAAAGAAGAACCCAAAATTGTGGTTTTGTTCTTTGTTTACTGTGTTGTGCAAACTGCCTTATTTTCCAATCTGCTGATTTCATTGATGTTATGCTACAAAAATGGGAATGAAAGGTAATAGCCAACAAGGGATAAAATATTTTTTTATCTGACATGCAAACATATATGGTATTTAGGTCTCAAAAAAGATAATGCAGCCCTATGGGGGGCTCATGCTAGTGCAAATTGCAGGCCGGTCCAAAACCCGGATAAATATAGAGGGTTGCGTCAGGAAGGGCATCCGGCTTAAAAACGTTGCCAAACAAATGTGAGTATTCGTAATCCAGAATTCCATACAGGATCGGTCGTGGCACGGGTTAACAACGTCCGCCACTGGCGTCGTTAACCTACAGGGTGCCAGAGGAGATTCAGGTACTGTGGGTCGAAGACGAAGGAGAGGTGGAAGGCAGGTTCTTAGGCAGAAAGAGAAAAGGAAAGGAATACATGGAGGCGCAACATAGGGTGAAGGTAGAGGTGGCAAAGGCCAAACAAGGTGCATATGATGACATGTTTGCCAGGTTGGACACTAAAGAAGGATAAAAAGATATATACAGGTTGGCCAGAGAGAGGGATAGAGATGGGAAGGATGTGCAGTTGATTAGTGTGCTGGATAGATGCAAAGAATACTTTGAGGAGTTGATGAATGAGGAAAATCAGAGAGAAAAAAGAGTAGAAGAGGCAAGTGTGGTTAGTAATTAGTGTGATTAGTAAGGGGGAAGTTAGAAAGGCACTAAAGAGGATGAAAAATGGAAAGGCAGGTGGTCCTGGTGACATTCCTGTGGAGATATGAAAGCAGCTATGGTGGCTGTGGAGTTTTTAACCAGCTTTTTCAACAGAATTCTAGTGGGTGAGAAGATGCCTGAGGGATGGAGGGAAAGTGTGCTGGTGTCGCCCATATTTAAGAACAAGGGTGATGTGCAGAGCTGTGGGAACTATGGAGGAATAAAGTTGATGAGCCACACAATGCATTTTTGGGAAAGTGTAGTGGAGGCTCGGGACAGAAGTGAGTATTTGCAAGGAACAGTATGGTTTCATGCCTAGAAAGAGTACCACAGATGCATTATTTGCCTTAAGGGTGTTGCTGCAATGTTGCCGCATTGTGTCTTTGTAGATCTAGAGAAAGCCTATGACAGAGTACCCATAGAGGAACTGTGGTACTGCAGTCTGAAGTAGCAGAGAAGTATGTTAGAATAGTACAGGACATGTATGTGGGCAGCAGAACAGTGGTAAGGTGTACTGTAGGTGTGACAGAAGAGTTTAAGGAACAGGTGGGACTGTATTAGGGTTTTTAAAATGTTAAACATATCTGCTTCCAAATTTAATGAGCTCTTTTGTGGCCCATGTTCCACCACTCTAGCTAGCAGCGTGTGATCGTACTGAAAGACTTGCACTTAGGAAGCACACGCTGTACCTCAAACAAACCCAGAATTAAGACAAATCAATTTTTAATCGGCCCAGAATCAAATGGGTTCATCATCTCTGGTGGCAGAGCAAAGAAAAATCTCTCGGTTCTCTTTGTCTTTTGTTTGTCTTTGGAGCTTCTCAAGTCAATTTTGGATATAAAATTCAGGGCTCTATTTTCATGACTAGCGCAAATCCAACGATGCCCTTGGCGTAACTCTGAGGAGGCAGGCTAGACCCGGTTTTGGTAATTTCATGGACCAGCCTACCCCCAGCGCATTTAAAATGGGACGTCTGCGCTGATGCGGGCATCACCACAGCCAAGCATAGGTCAGCAGATACAACACTTCCTTTCTCAGCTTCCACCACATGGTTCTCTGCTCTGCCTTTGTCTTCTTAATCTTTCTCCCCACCACCAGAGTCATCTTACACACCACCATCCTATGCTGTCTAGCCACACTCTCCCCTACCACTACCTTACAGTCAGTAACCTCCTTCATATTACATCATATGCATTGTATGTAATCCACCTTCATGCTTCTACCTGCGCTCTTCTGGTCACCCTATGTTCCTGCCTCTTCTGGAAAAAAGTGTTGACGACATCCATTTCCAACCTTTTTGCAAAGTCTACCACCATCTGTCCCTCCAAGTTCCTTTCCTGGATGCCGTATTTACCCATGACTTCTTCATCAACCCTGTTTCCTTCACCAACATGTCCATTACAATCTGCATCCTCTTCTCTTTCTGTCTATGAACCCGCTTTCCACCTCTCCTTCGTCTTCGACCCACAGTAGCTAAATTTCCACCTGCGCCCTGCAGGTTAACGGTGCCGGTGGCGGACGTTGTTCACCCGGGACACGACCCATCTGGTACAGAGTTCTTTAGATGCACGCTTATATTTGTTTGGCAAAGTTTTAAGCCGGATCCCCTTCCTGACGCAACCCATTTATCCGGGCTTGGGACCAGCCTATAGTTTGCACTGGCTTGTGCCCCTATAGGTCTGCATTAATAATAATAATAATAATAATAATAATAATAATAAACAATTAATTCCAAACATCCATCCATCCATCCATTTTCTGAGCCGCTTATCCTCACAAGGGTCGCGGGAGTGCTGGAGCCCATCCCAGCCATCACCGGGCAGGAGGCGGGGTACACCCTGAACTGGTTGCCAGCCAATCGCAGGGCACATAGAAACAAGCAATCATTCGCACTCACAGTCACACCTATGGGCAATTTAGAGTCGTCAATTAACCTAGCATGCATGTTTTTGGGATGTGGGCGGAAACCGGAGTGCCCGGAGTAAACCCACGCAGGCACGGGGAGAACATGCAAACTCCACACAGGCAGGGTCGGGGATTGAACCCCGGTCCTCAGAACTGTGAGGCAGACGCTCTAACCAGTTGTCCACCATGTCGCCAATTCCTAACAATTATTTGAAAAACAATTACTATTTAAGCCTATTCAGAGAAAATAAAAATCACATGCATAACAGAAAAATAATCACTCATCACTTTTAAAACACCATATAATTTGAATGTGGTTGTGCAAGCATTGCACACGATCTTAGTCAGTGCACTATCATTCTTATTTATTTATTTTTTATTTAAATATCAAAAATAATGTCATGTGTATACTAAAATTGTATATGAAAGGCATAACAAATAGACGGTCCATGGGGGAGCAAGAGCAAGTATCGCCTCAGGAATCCCCTCAAATTTTAATGCAGTTATGACAAAATGGCAACGAGCAGGAAACACATTAAAATGATTGCCTGATCTTTTCTGAACATATCCAGAACTTTTACTTGTATCTTAGATTCACTTGTTCAGGACTGATTGCATCACTGAGTGCGTCATCTGTTCAGTAGAGCACTTAATCAAACTGCTCTTACAAGCGTGATCACTTAGCTTGTAACGGAAGCGACAGCTTGTCTTATTAGTCACCTCATTTGTGAGTGAACCTATTTTTAAATTTTAAGCATTGAAACAAAAATAACAAAAGTCCCTAATGATACTGCTGTGGCTGATGGGTCTCATGGAGATTTTTTAATCATTCTGAGTGTGAATAGACTTTTCCATGTTGTGGTCCACTCCTTTTAGGCAGCTCTAGTTCAGTTCAGGCGGCACGGTGGACGACTGGTTAGAGCGTCAGCCTCACAGTTCTGAGGACCAGGGTTCAATCCCTGGCCCCGCCTGTGTGGAGTTTCCTCCCACATCCCAAAAACATGCATTAATTGGAGACTCTAAATTGCCCGTAGGCATGACTGTGAGTGCGAATGGTTGTTTGTTTGTATGTGCCCTGCGATTGGCTGGCAACCAGTTCAGGGCGTACCCCGCCTCCTACCCAGCTGGGATAGGCTCCAGCATGCCCGCGACCCTAGTGAGGAGAAGCGGCTCAGAAAATGGATGGATGGATGGATAGTTCAGTTCAGTTATAGGCTGAATTATCCTGTTCAGGGTCACGCGGGCCTATCCCATCTGACATCGGGCGAAAGGCAGAGTTACACCCTGGACTGGTCGACAGTCAGTCGCAGGGGACATATAGAGATGGACAACCATTCAACTGTCACATTCACACCATCAATGAGTGGAAACTGAACCCGTGGTGCCTGCACCAAAGTCAGACAAGTGAACCACTACACCATCAGTGACAGTTAAACAACAATCCATCCATCCATCCATTTTCTGAGCCGCTTCTCCTCACTAGGGTCGCGGGCGTGCAGGAGCCTATCCCAGCTGTCATCGGGTAGGAGGCGGGGTACACCCTGAACTGGTGGCCAGCCAATCGCAGGGCACATACAAATAAACAACCATTCGCACTCACATTCACACCTATGGGCAATTTAGAGTCTCCAATTAATGCATGTTTTTGGGATGTGGGAGGAAACCGGAGTGCCCGGAGAAAACCCACGCAGGCACGGGGAGAACATGCAAACTCCACACAGGCGGGGCCGGGGATTGAACCCGGGTCCTCAGAACTGTGAGGCTGATGCTCTAACCAGTCGTCCACCGTGCCGCTTAAATTAAATTGTAACTGGTTAAATAAATATCATTTATCATACAGTAGATTTATTTATTGAGATGTTTTTCAACTGATTTTTAAACTATACAGTTGAAATTATAGACTACTTCAGACTACAGACCGTTAAAGTAGAAATAAAATAATCCTTTCAAAACTTGTAAAACTCAAACAACAAAGCACAGAAACAGGCATACAGACACATCCAAAAATCCATCCATACAGCCATTTTCCTTACCGCTCATCCTCATTGTTCAATAATCATTTTTGACAATGGCATCCCTTACTGCATGTCCAGTCATTCTCTCATTCTTTTCATTTTTCAGATGGCTCAGTTTACACCATTGAGCTCATCACAGAGAGGGACATTCCGCTTTGTGGCAATATTGTGGATGACAATACAAACAAGTATTACAGTATGTTGTAAACTCCTTGGGGTTCCACTCGCAAGCAGTTGAAGAATCCAAAGCGCCTCTTCTGAACTCCTTTTAAACGCTCAACAACACACCTTGTTTTTTAATGTTTCAAGGTTGAAATTTGAAGTTTGAATTTAAAGCATTGAGGCTTTTGAAAATGGGGTACCGTACGGTATTTGTATTTTCTGTGCTTTTTGTTTGTTCAAATAATACATACATGCTGGATATTCTACCAGTGTTTTTGTTGTTGTTTGATTCACCTCATAGCCTTCAGTGTGATATACAGTCTAATTTAGAGCACTCATTTTCTGGTTTTGGTAAAAGTTTAGATCTGGATCAGACTGATCTAATCCAACTTTGCTTTGAGCAATGGAGATAAAAGTAACGGGTATTACGTGGTCCTGGATAGCAAAAAAAAAAAAAAAAGGTATTTCAAAATCTGGATAATTTTGATCCAGATTACATCTTTTGAACAACTGGGCCCGGGACTTCTCCACTCTGACACGCTGTCCTAGCTGTAAAACATGAGAAGTCAAAACGAGCACCTCATAGAGCCCCTTTTTTCTATAATATCATACAAAGCAAATGTGCTTAAATTACTGGGAAACTTACTATATTGATGGTTGCCTGGTAAAGCTGAGTTATTTTTGTTAATTATTGTTGTGTAAATAAAATTACACCAAAGTATAAGCAAAATGAACCTTTTAGGCTGTAGAATGATGGAATAATGTAAACCTAGTGTTTTGAGCACAGCCACATTTGTGGCATACATGTTAGCAGGTTGACAGAAAAAAGTGTCAAAGTCGGAAGAGCCATGTTGCTAAACACCTAAAAGGTAAATTCGCTTCCTCATAAAAAATAAGTATATGTCAAAACTGTTCAGAATATAATTCCATAAGGTGGAAACATATTTGCGATTGCATAGCTGGTAGCATCACTTAAATATTGCAAATAAACAGCGAGATCTAAATGAACACTTACACTGCAAGCCACTGAGGCAGCCCATTCCATCAAAACATATCAGCTCCAAATGCTGTGAATGTCACCTTCCTCATAATAAGTGAATTGATTGAGATAATTTATATTAGTGCTATGAGCAGAATAGATACGCCGAATAGATTAAGCCTTTCGGCATCCTATATAGTCAGTTTTAATTAAATGCTGCGCTCTAGTGGTCAAAATACAGTGTTGCAAGAGGATTCTACCCATCCTTTATTATGCATGACAGAAACAAAACAGCCAGAATTTTAACGACGACAGTATATCCAAATAATATATATTGAACATTTCATGGTTCTAATAAATGTCATGACATCTTATGTCAAAGTCCATGCTGGGGCACGTGCACAAGTCTTGGTTTACAGTATTAGCCACTATTATATATTGACTGGGGCAGCACGGTGACCCAAGTGATTAGCATTTCTGGCGTTCTGGGTTGGACTCTTGGCTCTGGCCTTCCTGTGCAGCTTCCTCCCACATTCCAAGAACATGTATGTTAGGTTCATTAAGATGTTAATTACATCAATGTAATGAAATGTAAATATAGTCAGATTTAAAAATGTGCATTACTGTACGAAATACAATGCAGAAAGGAATAAAATAAAATATTAATATGAAATACAATGACAAAGGGTATATACCTATATCTGTATGAGGCTGCCATTACACTGTCCTCTGATCGGTTGCCACAGCCTGACACTTTCAGCTTTTGTCCCAACCCCCCCACTCTCTATCTCTCTCACACACACAACACACAGACTCACAAAACACACAGACAAACACATTACACGCGCATAACCCCCTGCGTCTCGTTCTCCATCACCCTCTGTGAAAAACACCTGCGTCCTTAAGAGGCATTCCCAGCTTGAGCAGTCTATTTTCTCTCTCGTGACATGTCCTCACCTCAGCAGCTACATTGCACCTTTCGCTCTGCCAGTTTTAGCACACCCATTAACACGCTACATTTGCACATAAAATGTCTTGCACATGTGCATACAGGAAACTACTTACATTGGTAACAAAGTACAGACACATCCACCAACACACACACACGCACACACATAACCCATCAAATCCCCTGCTGAAGTCAACGTATGACAGGAGAAATTGAGTCTGAGGGCTCTATTTTTGTGACTGGCGTAAATCTGGCACGTAGCGTAAGGGTCAGACCCATTGTTGGTAATTTTGGTAGACGAAAGAGGGATGTCTTCGTTGGTGTGGGTGGTGATCACAGTCGACTGCAATCCTGTCCAATCGAAGCGGCTCCTCTCATTCTCTTTAAATGCGGTGCACGAGGGCTGCACTGACAGTCTTCGACATGGCAGAAGAAGAAACCGATTTGTTCGAGTCCAAGAGGTCGAAGCACACAAATTACTTTTATAAGGAACAGCAAACCGACCTCCACGGCCAGATGTTCTAGACTAGGGAGGAGATCACAGATCAGCCTCGTGAAGTGGACACTTGGAGAACACCTTCAGACCGCCACTCACAATCGTTCATGTGACCCACCCATGGCTGTGCCGGCCAGTGGGATGATTTAAACAATATAATAATAATAATCATTATAATAATGTGTGGCGGCACGGTGGGGACTGGTTAGCACATCTGCCTCACAGTTCTGAGGACCGGGGTTCAATCCCCGGCCCCACCTGTGTGGGGTTTGCATGTTCTCCCCGTGCCTGCGTGGGTTTTGACTCCGGTTTCTTCCCACATCCCAAAAACATGCATGGTAGGTTAATTGACAACTCTAAATTGCCCGTAGGCGTGAATGTGAGTGCGAATGGTTGTTTGTTTGTATGTGCCCTGCGATTGGCTGGCAACCAGTTCAGGGTGTACTCCGCCTCCTGCCCGATGATAGCTGGAATAGGTTCCAGCGACCCTAGTGAGGAGAAGCGGCTCAGAAAATGGATGGATGGATGGAATTGATTTCTACAATGATTCGGAGGGTTTGATGCCTGCTGTTCACCAGTTGGTGGGCGCTGAGTATTGGACCTGGGCCTTCAGTGACCTAATCCATCTCTTAATAACACCATCACGTGGCAAAAATAATGTACAAAAACACTACACTTGTATAACTATGTGCAGCATTAAAGAAGCAACACATATTCCCCATATTTGAAGATAAAAGCCATTATTACTTACGCGAGAAACGTAGTTACATCATACTCACTGATAGCGATGTATCAGACCTCCTTTCTTTCTTTTCTCCTGCCACTCTGTATAAACTAGCTCATACATGCTAGTCTGAAAGTGCCCTAAAATCCTTTTCCGGGTTGCAAACAAGCCTGACAGTAATATGTGGGTTGACCTAGCCCCACAAAGTTGAGTTTTATTTTTAAATAGTTGCCTTGAAAATAAATTTTTAATCATGTCCAAAAACTGCCTCTTCAGTAAATCAATTCTCATGCACATATTCAGCTCAACCAATCAGAGGACTATTTAGCTGAAGCAATCAGAGGAGAGGGGAGGGGGGGGAACAACGCGGCTCAGCCTGCGTGAAGGCGCACAGTGGTGAATCTAAAATCTGATTGGTTAGACCATTGGGCTAGTCTAGTCTAACTTTGTATGAATGTGATGACGGAATGGCAGATGTGTCTGTCCCAAGAGTATTACAAAGCTTTTAATGGACAGAGAATGAAGGCTTCAATAGTTAACGCAACATCTGGCCTCAAAGAAAATAAGACTATATTTAACACAGTTCGAGACTGTCCTCTTTGACGAACCCAAGTCACATGTTACCACAGCCTGTGTAACAGTGTATATTGGAGAAAAAGAAACATGGAGACACAGCTATAACTGAATACACTCTTCTGGAAAGAGTGTGTCTGTGGGATTTTATTTTAATTTTTTTTAATTATTCTAACTTCATATATTTTTAGCTCATTTTATCTTTCTAAAAATGGTTGAAAAAAATAAAATATTTTTTTACGTAGCATATTACCATTTCCAGCATTGAGAGAGTGAGACAGGCAGACAGACAAACAGGCAGGCAGACAGACAGAGTTTAACAATAGCACTCGTGTTCAGTGAGTCCAAAAATTATTATTCATGAATTAAAAATATATATTGTATTTGTTAATCCTTTTATACCAGTGACATACAATGAAAGGCAGAATAATGAAATGCTTTTCAATTTGTCATGTTCTGTCTGACTTTTGTTTTTGCTGTCAGTTGGCTCTTTTATGTGTTTTTTTCTTGTGCCCCTGAGGGGGCGTGGTGAGCTGGCCGGAGTAAGCAGGGGGGGGGACGCACCTGGGAGCGATTGGCTGAAGTGGGAGTAAGTCACATATGTGCAAGTGACAAGCAAGTCTCAAGTCATAACCTTCAAATCTTAAGCAAGTCCCAAGTCACTGTGGGATAAAATAAGCCAATCAAGTCGCCACTAAATTTCAAACAAGTCAAGTCATTACTTGGTTTAAGCAAGTGTATATATATATATATATATATATATATATATACATATACAACTGATATTATGATTGATTGAATTTATATATATATATATATATATATATATATTTGATGGGAAGCTGCTAATTAGGTTAAGGTTCAGCAGGCGTCCTTAAGTGGCCGTCTAGCACAGCAGGGCCGCAGGGAGGAATGCAGAGTCTATCAGTTGTGGGGGGTGTTGCTATGACAACTGGGTCAGAGTAACTACACAGGTATGTACAATTCTCCCAAGGACTCAAATAAATGACACTCAAATACAAAAACACTTTGGTGTGGAATTGATGCAGGCTGCAGCAAAAAAGGCCCTTTTTTTCTTCATCCAGGGCAAAAGGCAAGTGTTTGAGCACCACTTGTGTTCTATGTGTGCACGTGCCTGCCAGGGTGTACTCCGCCTCTCTTCCATTGTCATTTTGGGATAGGCTCCATAGCTTACCCTCAATTCAAATGGTAAGCAGTATAGAAGAGTGGTGGATAAAAAAAACAAAAAACAATTGATTTTCCGTACCGCTTATCCTCACCAGGGTCGCGGGCATGCTGGAGCCTATCCCAGCTATCTTCGGGCGAGAGGAGGTGTACAACCTGAACTGGTCGCCAGCCAATTGCATGGCACACATAAACAAACAACAATTCACACTCACATTCACACCTACAGGCAATTTAGAGTCTTCAATTAACCTACCATGCATGTTTTTGGGATGTGGGAGAAAACCCTCGGAGGCACGGGGAGAACATGCAAACTCCAGACAGGCGATGCCGGATTTGAACCCTGGTCCTCAGAACTTTGAGGCAGATGTGCTAACCAGTCGGTCACCATGCCTGTAAAAACACTACAGCAGAATTCAAGTACTTCAAGTGTGTGAAAACCGTAGACCACAGGATCACCCATGCGTCTGATATTTCATCTGACAAATCTGAAAGGCTATGCTGGGACCTAGATTGTCAATTGCAAATTGAAAATGAAGAGAACAAATGATACAATGATTTTTCAAGCGATTAGGGTCACACTATATCACAATATGTGTCTTCAGACACCAAAAAACATCATCTTTAAGGGAGGAAGTACAATATAAGGAGCAAACATGGTAGCCATCATTTGATATTTTATTGTTTTTTGTTTTTTTTTTGTTCCATTTTGATAAGTCCAAACCGTTTTCTTCCAATCACGCTGACGGTGACAAGCCTCCAATTTGAATTCAAATTGAAACCAGCGATGGCGCGCTTTGACGCAAAGGTCCACACTCAGCCACCCCCACCCTCAAACAACCACCCACCCACCCACCGTCGCCGCGCACGTGAACGCGCCCCCTTCACTGTCATCAGTACAAACATCAGCGTCTTCCCTTGGAGCGCGCAGGAGGAGGACGGAGGAGAGAGAGGGAGAGAAATCTAGAGCGAAAAAGAGAGTGGGGCTAGACGTTGTGGATAAAGGCTGTACCACGAGCGTGATGATGATGGAGTCGAAGCGGTGGAGAATTGTGGATTTACAAGAAAGGACTGCTCACATTTGACAGAGGGGGCTTTTCACGATTACGCCTCTTCTCAGGCTCCTGCATCCTATCCTCCTTTCTCCTCATCTTCCTTTTATTTTCCCTCCTTTAGCTTGTTTTGCACATCCAGCGTAGCCGTTTAGGCGAGACAGAGGGGGAGTACCCCACGGATGCATGGGAAGGTAAAAAAAACAAAAAACAAAAAAACCGGACGCAACAAGACCTCACATGAATCCATCCATCCACACCTCTTGGACGCTTTTATGGGTAACATGTAAACACCTATTGGGTTGATGGAGCACGGAAAGCAGCTTTAAATTTAAAACATCGAGCCGAAGACTGTGAAATAAAGAAAATCGCCCCTTTTTATGGATTTAAAAATAATAATAATTCATGGTGTCACCCCTAGGAAAATGAGCAATGTTGAAACTCTTGTTGTGGTGAAATATTCATTAGTACTATAGGTAGGCTATGATTTTTGTATTTTTCCCACGTAGCATTTTTTCCCTTCATGCAAGGCCTATATTAGATAAATAGGCACATCCAGCTCTGCCATTAAGTGGATCTTGAAGATTGTCTTTTTGTGTGGATTTTATTTCCTTTTTTTAGGGGGAGGGGGGGGGGGGTGGACGAGACAGAGGGTGTAGTGACAGGGAGAGATTGTTTTCTTTCCTTTTTTAAAGAAAAGGAACAACCATGTTGCCTTCCCAAGAAGCCTCCAAGATCTACCACGGCAATTACAACTACAACTACAACCCTCGGGCCGTCGGGGTGCTGTGGGCCATCTTCACCATCTGCTTCGCCATCGTCAACGTGGTGGTCTTCATCCAGCCCTACTGGATCGGAGACAGCGTCAACACGCAGCAGGTGGGCTACTTCGGCCTCTTCCACTACTGCGTGGGCACCGGGCCGTCGCCCAGCCGGGAGCTCACCTGCGTGGGCAGCTTCTCCGACTTCAGCTCCATCCCGTCCGGAGCCTTCAAGACGGCCTCGGTGTTCGTGCTGCTCTCCATGGTGCTCATCATCGGCTGCATCGCCTGCATGGCACTCTTCTTCTTCTGCAACACCTCCACAGTGTACAAGACCTGCGCCTGGATGCAGCTGCTGTGCGGTAAGCTCGCGCACGCACGCACACGCACATGGGGAAGACCATCTTTTGTTTGTTTCATCTATTTGTTTAGTGTGTGTTCGTGGGGCGGGGGTGGAGGTAGATGCACAAGTGGCATCTGTGCAGCTGTCTTTCTGGTTTTGATCACGTTTAAATTGAATGGAGAAATAAGGCTCAATTTGTGAATAATGCATCTAGCTCGTTTTTTGTGTTGAGCCCAGTACCCACATTCTCTAGTCATAGTAGTGACTCTAGTAGGAGGGAGGGAGCGAGAGAGAGAGAGAGGGGGGGGGGGGGGGGGTCGTGGGGGGATCGGGGGGGGGGGGGGGTGTCAGAGGGAGAGAGGAGAGAGATGGCATGCTTAAACTTTACAGTGCAGTAATTATTTGAGAGACGCTTGATTGCAAAATAGATCACATCTATTGTGCAAAGTGTATTTTGTTTGAGATAATCAGAACAGTTTTGGGGTTCTCTGTACTGAGACAAATGAGGATTGCCCCCAAAAAGGAGTGCAGGGTTGAAGGATTCCTATGCACTCCATTCCACATTGTAGTTTTTCGCAGTTTTAAATCTGGCACAATTAAGTGTTTTGTTTTTTTTTGTTTTTAAGGAACACCAATTTATAGAATTTTTTACTGATTGTACTGTAGTTCAGTTGCGCATAACTCTTAGTCAGATCTGGAGGCAAATTTACATCATGCGTTCATGGTTGTGGCTGATTCATTTAAAAAAAGAATTGGCAAGTACTTTTGCAGGATCATAAACATGGCGGATATAATTACACTGCTTTCCTATCATTTCGAATCAGCTACAGTACAATAGAATTCATTAATCATAAATGTTTTTTCATATAACTTGAAAATCCATCCATCCATTTCCTGTACCGCTTATCCTCACTAGAGTCACGGGCTAACTTGAAAATGTATGTTGTTTTTGTGGAGAACTTTAAGTAGGTAGGAGGTTAGCTTCAGGGTCATACTTATTATTTTCTTTACAAAACCTTACGCTTTTTCAAGTGAGTTTCCACTAACTGCAGTGCACTGTTTAGGACAAAACTTTACTGTTTTATAGTGAACATAAAGGCATCAAACATGTTTTTGTGGTTTAGTAGAGCACTACAAGCTCAAATCATGCATGGTTCGAGTTCAAGTAGAAGCAAGTTATTAGGTATGTGTGGTAACATGCTGCAAGGCTTAATTAGGTCTGTTGTTTGAATTTTCCATCTCTGATTGCACAGGATTGCGACAATATGGGAATATTGTTGATGGGATTATTCTTGGCACCAAATGAAGGGAGCTCTACGGTAGCCATTGATATTCCAGAGTATAAAGAATGTCGCTCCATTACATGATTATGATGATGAAATGCAAATTACCACCATACATCCATCTCAGTTCCATGATGCGGTGTGATGTAAAGCGAAGCTTTGAATTCAACCTCCCGTGACCAAGGTTTTGTTTTTATGAGCTGTGCTGCTATTTTGAGGAATGATTCCAGGTCGATGGGATTACTGTTCTCAGGGCAGGTTAACGTTTTCTTTCCCTGCTGGCGCATTCGGATTACAGTTTGCAGAGCTGAGTGAGCATAAAGTGTTCATGTATCTACGGACATGGAACGGGGGGAAGGCAATGCATGACATTTACAAATGGCTGTATGGGTTATGATCTATTATCATAACATTAGATGCCGTTTCGATTCATGAAGTTGGCTATTGGGGATAGTTTAATGTTAGTAATCATGTGTTTTTATAGGATGCCATTCATACAACAGAGTAAGTCCTGGCTTCCTGCAAGTATATCAGCTTTGTGTTGAAATAAACAGGCCAAGATTTCACACTCAGTAAATCCATTTGTGAGTAAAATGAGATGAGATTATTTCTGTATTCATATTTAGGTTTTTGTTGGGAAAAAGACTATGATAAATTATTTCAAATCCTTTTTCCACCATTAATGTGACCTATGATATTTAGAACTCAACTGAACATAAAAAAAAATAAAAATCAGGGTGGGGGGGGGGGGGGGGGGGGGGGGGTCAAGTGCCGCCCCCCTCTGTATTTTGCCCTTGGCGGCTTCCCATATCGCCCGTATCAGAAACCACCACTGCATGTAGTGGCTGTTCTGCGCTGTTGCCACTTCCTTACTGATAATAACTTTTCATTTCTATCACGAACTAACCCATCATCAAACTATGCCTAAAACCAGAAAAAGTATATCTTCCCTGAAGTGCTTTGTGTTATTTGGGCTACAGTGTTTCTGCCATATGCCCCATGCGCCAACTGGCCCGGCAGTGGCTAGAGTAGTCGCCCGCGGTCCAGCGCACCAGCGATGGATCCCGTCCAACTTGCCACAGCAGCACCCTGCACTGGCCTTCACAACGGAGACACTTCAGGGAAAGATAACTGTCCATTATGGGCGCTACCTTACGAGCTAATGAGATATCTGGCAAGCAAGCTAACGAGCCAGCGAAATCTCAAGTACAGCGTCGGCTCATCCAATGTCAGCATTGGCTCTCATGATGTGTCGTGCGTGTGTCCACATAAAAGCGACCCATCAGGGAACGTTAACTGTTTAATAGACACAACGACAGTCAGCTTGTGGTTGCATGAGCTGCAAAGAGCCACATACAGCTGAAGGTGCTACGCAGCGCACTCACTTCTACGCGGTGTGTCAAATTAACAAGACTTTTTGGTCGGTTTATTGGGTCTTTAAATTGCCTCTGATTAACCCCATTTAAAATTAAGCTGTTGTAGTTGGCTTTTTCTGATATTTGTATTTATCATGTCCGTCCATCCATTTTCTGAACCGCTTATCCTCATTAGGGTCTCACTTAGGGCGAGAGGCGGTATACACCCTGAACTGGTTGCCAATCAAACGCAGTCCAAACCACTGTCTTATGAACTTTGTCCTTCATCCTAGCAGAGACTCGTCTGTCACATAACACAGCTGACACCTTCCTCCACCCGTTCCAAGCTGCTTGGAATCATTTCTTCACTTCCTTACCACACTCACCATTACTCTGGACTGTTCACCCCAAGTATTTAAATTCCTCCACCCTCGCTATCTCTTCTCCTTGTAGCCTCACTCTTCCCCCTCCACCCCTCTCATTCATGCACATACTGAATATTCTGTTTTACTTCGGCTAATCTTCATTCCTCTCCTTTCCAGTGCATGCCTCCACCTTTCTAATGGTTCCTCCACCTGCGCCCTGCTTTCACAATGTCATCTGCGAACATCATGGTCCATGGGGATGCCAGTCTAACCTCATCTGTCACATTATCCATCAACACTGCAAACAGGAAAGGGCTCAGGGCTAATCCCTGATGCAGTACCACCACCACCTAAAATCCTCTGTCACACCTACAGCACACGTCACCACTGTTCCGCTGCCCTCATGCATGTCCTGTATTATTCTAACATACTTTCACCTCTCGGTCACATCCTACTTTTGGGGCATAGCCACTAATCACATTTTACATAACACCCTCAATTTCAAGTTTTAGACGCATCACTCAATCTGATACTCTCTTCACCTCCAAGACGTTATTCGTTAACTCTTCCTTTAAAATAACCCCTACTCAATTTCTCTTCCCATCTACACCATAGTGAAATTATTTGAACCCTGCCCCTAAACTTACCTTAGCCTTACTGCCCTTCCACCTGCTCTCGTGGACACACAATATATTCTCCGAATCATCATGTCAACCAATTCCCAAGCTTTTCCTGTCATAGTCCCAACATTTGAAGTCCCCATATTCAATTCTAGGCTCTGTGCTTTCCTCTTCTCTTTCTGCCTAAGAACCCACTTTCCACCTCCCCTTTGTCTTCGACCCACAGTAGCTGAATTTCCACCAGTGCCCTGCAAGTTAACGCCGCTGGTGGCGAACGTTGTTAACCAGGGCCACGACCGATGGGGTCTTGTGTGGTGAGCGTGCATACAGGCCATGGTGGCGGAATACATTACTCACTGTTTTCCATGTGACAACAGTACATGCTAATTCCAGGTCTTTTTGGAAGCTCTCCACCGGTATTCCTTGGCTCTTGGACACTCTTATGATTATTCTTTACACTCCTCAGTCAGAAATCTTACGAGGAGCACCTGATTGAGGCAAATTTATGGTGGTATGTCACTTACGTATTATGGCCCCAACCGTGCTCACTGGAATGTTCAGAAGCTTAAATATGCGCCTGTAAACAATGCCATCGTTATGTTTTGCAACAATTACTTTGCGATGGTCTTGAGACAGCTCTCTGCTCTTACCCATCATGAGATGTGTCTTGACTCACACCTTGGCAATGAGATATTTTTGTAGGCCATCAATTAGGACTGAACCAGCTGATATTCCTTTGCACTGACAAGGGGCTGGATTGATATTTGATTATTGATAGATTTTAGGTGTTGTCTTGGCTTTCCATGCCTTTTTGCACCTCCCTTTCTTTCTTTCCCTTTTTTCCTTTCTGTGTTCAATACCTTTTCCCTGTGTCGTTTCACATTTTGACACACAACTTAATTTCTGATCGTATTTTGTTTGATTTTCTTTATATGTGTGGATTACTTGGGTTGTTCCCAACATCTGGTGAAATTTTCAGGTCAGTAGCACCTTTGAAAGTACAATCCCAATTCCAATGAAGTTGGGATGTTGTGTTAAACATAAATAAAAACAGAATACAATGATTCGCAAATCATGTTCGACCTATATTTAATTGAATACACTACAAAGACAAGATATTTAATGTTCAAACTGATAAACTTGATTGTTTTTAGCAAATAATCATGAACTTGGAATTTTACGGTTGCAACAAAAAAGCTGGGACAGGGTCATGTTTACGACTCTGTTACATCACCTTTTCTTTTAACATCATTCAATAAACGTTTGGGAACTGAGGACAATAATTTTTGAAGCTTTGTAGAAGAAATTATTTCCCATTCTTGCTTGATGATCACCTTCAGCTGTTCTACAGTCCGGGATCTCCGTTGTCATATTTTACGCTTCATAATGTGCCACACATGTTCAATGGGAGACAGGTCTGGACTGCAGGCAGGCCAGTCTAGTACCCGTACTCTTTTACTATGAAGCCATGCTGTTGAAAACACGTGCAGAATGTGGTTTGGCATTGTCTTGCTGAAATAAGCAGGGGAGTCCATGAAAACGACGTTGCTTGGATGGCAGCATATGTTTCTCCAAAACCTGTATGTACCTTTCAGTATTAATGGTGCCTTGACAGATGTGTAAGTTACCCATGCTATTGGCACTAACACAGCCCCATACCATCACAGATGCTGGCTTTTGAACTTTGCATCCATAACAGTCCGGATGGTCCTTTTCCTCTTTGGTCCGGAGAACACGACGTCCACAATTTACAAAAATAATTTGAAATGTGGACTCGTCGGACAACAGAACACTTTTCCACTTTGCATCAGTCCATCTTAGATGAGCTCGGGCCCAGAGAAGCCGGCGGCATTTCTGGGTGTTGTTGATAAATGGCTTTTGCTCTGCATAGTAGAGTTTCAAGTTGCACTTACGTATGTAGCGCCGAACTGTATTTACTAACATTGGTTTTCTAAAGTGTTCTTGAGCCCATGTGGTGACATCCTTTACACATTGATGTCGGTTTTTGACGCAGTGCCGCCTGAGGCATCGAAGGTCACGCGTGTTTTAGGCTAAAAAAAAAAACTACTACTGTAAAGAAAAATAAAGTGCTTCAATGTAACAGACAATCGGCTGTATCGGATGACCCATGCCCCTATTAGTCCTTTCTGTTGAGGTTTCACTGTATAAACCACTGATAGCGATCTTCTTTATGGAGTAATCAATGTGATAAATAGGTCAGGCAGAATAGCGTGGGATTCAGTTTCCTGTCCAGCATCAGTCAACATATTGAAGACAGGGAGAGCAAGATAAAATCAGCGCATTTTTTTCCCTTCACATTGTCTTGTCCTGTCTGATCTCACACTCGCCCGCAACCCTACTGAGGAGAAGCGGCTCAGAAAATGGATGGATGGATGGATGATCTCACACTCATGTCATCTGATTGTTTGTTGAAATTTTTGGTGCTCTCAGGCTGGCATAAATCAAACAGCACAGGTTGAGCTGCAGGTTTTCTCATCTAAGTCCTTCATTTACTGGACCAGATTGGAGCTCTTTGTGGTAATATCAATTAAGTAAAACATTAGTAAAATTGCACATACTTAACTAAAAAGTGGTGCATTGATTGCATTAAGGAATATGATGATGACGCAACCATTATCAACAATATTGCTTTACTCCATAAAATAATTGGAAATATGATGACTCCACTGGCGCACATGAATATGGCCATCTTTCTAAAATTAATCACAACCCTGGTGGAATGTGTGGATGTCCATCATCTCTGCATTGCAGGCAGCCATGTACAGACATTATATATATATATAGAGAGAGAGAGAGAGAGAGAGAGAGAGAGAGAGAGAGAGAGAGAGAGAGAGAGAGAGAGAGAGAGAGAGAGAGAGAGAGAGAGAGAGAGAGGTGGGAGGCTGGCGACCAGTTGAGGGTGTACCCCACCCCTCACCCGAAGATAGCTGGGATAGGCTTCAGCACGCCCTAGTGAGGATAAGCGGTACAGAAAATGGTTGAATGGATTACTAAAGAATCAAGGAACACATTCACTCCCATTTATGCAGTATCCCTGAATGCACCTCCCGCACTCACGCAGCTGTGGCGTGCCATCTTAGTTTAATTATGAAGAGCGAAACAAGCAATGCAGCAGGTGTACATTGTTTCCTGTGTCCTCTCTCATAGTTATCATGCAAGGAGATAAGTATACAGCACTCGGGGCTGCTCCATGTGCTTTTTTTAAGCATTATAATTTACCATAACATGGGTGCTAATCTTAGCAGCATGTCAAAACAGATCCCTCTGCTGGTCACTTTTAATATTACAATTGATTCGCTGTATAGTTCAGTACACCAACATCGCAGTGGACCCTGCGATGTGACTATTGTACACACGTACATCGCAATGACGATGCTCCAACAATATTTTGTGCAGCACTACATACACACACACACACACACACACACACAGTCCGACATTGTATAGTATATTTTTATTCAGTATACCCACAAGTAAAAACAACAACAAAAAAACAGTTTCTATTGTAAGTTAAAGTTCCGCAAAACAGGCTAAATTGCAGAGTATGTGAAATCACGCTTCAAAATGGTCAAGAATGGAGACATTTGTTTGAGCTGCCAGTTGCTGTGGGTGTGTCGCTGGGTGCTCTGAAAATCCCGCCTACAGCGGATTCGCTCCTCCTCTGCCTGCACGCAGTGCAAGAGAGGAGCGATGCACAGTACACATTATCACGGGCCACAGAGACTCATTCTGCCCCTCTGTTTCTGTTGAAATTCAGTGGGCCGTTAGTCGACGGAGGGACTCGTCAAACCCAGGGGGAAATCATCTGTGGTACATGCAGTAGTGTGGGCCTGTGGCCACCGAGTTACAGCCATTGGCGGTCTCTCCGTCGATGCGAGACGCCGGCGGACCTCCGTCGTGTACTCTGACCTCTGTCGGGCTGACATGGGTCCGTGGGGTTGCGGATCCTGTGCAGTTCTCTGTTGCGAGGCGGCCAGACGGCAGAGTCGTGTTAGCCCAAATAACACCAAACACATAACACTTCAGGGAAGATGTATTTTTTCGAGTTGTAGGCATACATTGATGGCTAACTGCATCCTATACTGGTAGAACTGGGTCCATTATGAATGAGGAAGTGGCAAAACCACCAAATAGCCTATGCATGGAATAAGCTTGGTGTTTATACAGTGGGGGACGGAAAGTAGACACCCAAACCTCTTGACGTCACAAGGATAGTTTTCAGCCATGCCCACAAAATCAGAAAAATTTAGAAAAAAAAGAAAACATTTCTCAAGCTATAGCGCAACAATTCAGTACTATGTTGTTCTCAGTCTTTGCACGTTTTCAGCACATCTTCAAACATTTCCTGTATTTAGAAACAAAACAAGGATTTACATTTGTACCTTAAGCAATGCATTGATTACTGTATATTGAACTATTTTACCAAATCAAATTGAGGCTATTATTTTCTCCATAGGTCTACAATACAAAATTCTTTATGTACTTCACAATATATTTAATCTATACCCTTCATTATGAAACTACTGTCCATTTTGTCAAAATAAATTCTATATTTTAAGGTCAAAAACAAAAATGAAGCTTCATATACTTTTCTTCCTATGTTCTTGACACATTCTAAGGTAAAATCAGAATCAGAATCAGAATCATCTTTATTTGCCAAGTATGTCCAAAACACACAAATTACATATTCAGTGGGATTGATGACATGATACATTTTGTATTTAAATTTTGTCCATCTTCATGAAAGTTACAAATGTTTTGTTGTCCTTCGAGTGGACGTGTATGATGTGCGGCAGGGGTAAATTGTCCAACAGGCTTGGCGTATGGCCTAATGCTGTTCACCACCTTGAAGATGATCATTTAATCCTCCACTCTGGCCTGCTGGCTGTAGCAGCACTTCCCCTGGCACAGCCCACTGACCAACTATGCCACTGTGACTACATTCATGGCCAATTTGAAATGACGGTGGCCTCAGTTTAGGACAAATAGACCCAACGCATCAATTCCGAAGCAGTTAGGGTGCGCATTGTGATAGCATTGTGCATGTAACTCCACCTCGGAGGGGGAAAGATAACTGTTCACCTCAAGAACATTTCATTATGAACTTAACTTGATGGCAGCGCAAACGAACACCCACATGTAGCTTTAAATCAGATTTGTGGTTGTGCGATTCTTTAAAATTTTATAATTAGTGAAGTGAACTTAGGGGAGTTCAGGTTAAGGTTAAACTGAAAATGATGAGGACAAATAGAAGCAAGGCCAAATCACTGGGTTGCAGGCTTCTTGGCCGAGCAAAGTGACAGTGTGTCTTGGCAGCTCTTATCTGAAAGTGGGCCAACACTGGCTCCTCGCTATGCTTAACTGACCAAATTCAAACAAGGTTCATGCCCTCGGAGATAAAGTGTCCGGCTCACAACTGAACGAACTGGAAAAATTTAACCAAATTATATTGGCTCTTTTAGATCTTGTTGCATTGTGATAGCAGGCACAGGCCAACTGGACAAGAAAAAAGGTTAATTGTGACAGTTTGTCACAATTAGGGATAGGAAATGAGCGATTCCGATTCTATTATCAATACTGCTTATTGATACAATTCTTTATCGATTCTCACTGGGTGAGTGAATTAAATAATACAAATGATACAACAGATGCGGTACATGATAGCGCAATACAAACTGGTAGCGGACTCCCGGTGTATGCTGCAATAATTAGCTTAACCACAGGTTGACGACATGATGGTTTGACCACAACTTTAGCAAGTTTGGGTTCACACCATCATGTGGTTGTGGTAGTTTTTGCTGGTCTGCTACCTGTTTTCTGGTCAGATCACGTAACGTACGCAATGCAAAGACGAGAGCAGTTGTGACGTTAATTTCAGTCGACAGCAGTGGGCGATACCGCGCAACATGGTGGCCCCCTGAGATGGATGAAAATTTACGATTTATTCTGTTTAACTCTTATTACACAAAGGTAATATTAATCGGAATTTTGAGTCGTGATGGCACTTACAAAATGTTCTTGCAAAACAAAATAATAATAATAATGGGGTTTTAGTGCCCCCTTATGGAAATAAAGTAGGGTACAAGTTTCAGTACGAAGTGGGTTAAATCTGTCTCAGAAAGTCGTGTTTGCTACTTCCCATCTTCTGTAAATTATGCCGTACTTTCACAGGAATATGAATAATGGACACATGTTAAATTTAAGAGTCTAGACTAAGCTGCATGCTTCCTCAAACAAAAAGAACAAGTGTAGGGCAAGAGTTCCCAAAAGACCTTGAGGTCTGTGAGGATCTTTGCCGCTTGCGCCTTCACATTAATTTTCATTCATTCATGCAAAGTTCTCCCGGGTGAAGTTAATTTGAGTTTATGTGGGTTTTTTTTGGTAAGCAAAAATTAACTTTTGTGGGAGAAGCAAGATCTCTGTAAGACAATTTTTTTTGGGGGGGGGGATTTCTTTCAGGCGGCACGGTGGCCGACTGGTTAGAGCGTCAGCCTCACAGTTCTGAGGACCCGGGTTCAATCCCCGGCCCCGCCTGTGTGGAGTTTGCATCTTCTCCCCGTGCCTGCGTGGGTTTTCTCCGGGCACTCCGGTTTCCTCCCACATCCCAAAAACATGAATTAATTGGATACTCTAAATTGCCCGTAGGTGTGAATGTGAGTACGGATGGTTGTTTGTTCCTATGTGCCCTGCGATTGGCTGGCAACCAGTTCAGGGTGTACCCCGCCTCCTGCCCGATGACAGCTGGGATAGGCTCCAGCACGCCCGCGACCCTAGTGAGGAGAAGCGGTTCAGAAAATGGGTGGGTGGGTGGATTTCTTTCACAATTCCCATCAAATGTTTTTTCTTGCTTAAATGGCACTATTTTCTCCCATCTATTCCTCTTTCTGCTCTATCACTCCTGTTGTCTTCATCTGTACTCTCTTTTATTTCCACTTCCAGAAGAAATGATTTACTATAGGAAAGCCTGTAGCCCATTAGTCATTGCAGCCCGTCCACTCCCCCATCAGCTCATCCATCCATCTCCTCTTTACGTCTGACCTCATCTGTTGCAATATTAAACAGAACTAAGCAGGACACGGGCCGTGGCACAGGGGACAAGCTGTCCTGGTAGAAATGAACTGTCAGCTCCTGCTCAGTCGAAGTGTTTGTGTGTGCGTGCACGTGTGTAATTGATGTTAGATGGGAAGGAAAGTGGATGATGTTCCTCCTCTCCCCAATAATGCAGTACAGCTTGATTCATGCTTATAAGGTTTCAGTTGAACAAATCTATATTGCCAAACTTTAAACAAACAATTGGTCATTACAGTGCAGTGCTGAGAACAGTTTTAGCCACAAACAGTTAGTTTTGTTTAATTACTTTTTATTCCGCAGTAATAATTTTAATAAGGTATAACAGCAAATAGTAGGACAGATACAGTTGGTAGAATTATACTTTAAAAAAATTTTTTTTTATTAAAACAGTTGTATATGTACCATATATATCTTTGATACAGATCACTAATCACAGTTGTAATCTCAATCTGCCTAGAATTAATCTTTTTATTGGACAGTGCAGAGTAAGAAATCATTAGTCCTCTGAGATATAATTTAAGGGTCTCCCATAAAAGTGACTATAAAATTGAGTCGTTCTGGTTAAAAGAAAGAAAGTCATCAATGGAATCTGAAAGAAAGTTACAAAATTCTTGGTCTGCCAAAGAAGGGAATTAAGTCTCCATAAGGAGTTACACTTATAATTAGGTATTTGAATGTCTAATAGTAATGGTGCATGATTGGATATTATAATACCCCAACAATCTGAAGAAACCACACATGAATTAAGAGTGATATCAATAAAAAAAATAATAAATTCTAGAATATGATTGTTGCACCTTGGAGAATAATTTGTTTTAATAAAAGGGTTACGAGATCTAACGGGTCAACAAGCCCATTCTGCCTCATGATATATATCAGAAAATATTTCAGTCATAGCAGATTGTGTCATTTTACGGGACAAGACCGATCCAAGGATGGGTCGAAAACACAATTAAGATCACCTCCAAACACCACCTGATGAGTACTTAAGAAAGGAAGGCTGCTCAATAATCTATTAGCGAATTCAGCATCATCAAGGTTTGGGGCAGATATGTTTAAAAACAAAACCTCTCTTTGCATTAGGGTACAAGCAACTATCAAATATCTGCCATTTCTATTAGCAATAAAATTAGTGGATGAGAACTTCACTTTTTTTGTTGATTAATATGGCAACCGTTTTCGCTTTTGAATAAAAATTTTGAGTGGAAGATTTGGCTTACCTAAGGGCAGTGTAGTCGATGGTGATCCTTAACCCGAAGGTGAGTCTCCTGTAAAAATACTACAGCAGAATTTTAGCGCTTCGAGTGTGTGAAAACCATTATCTTCCCTAACCCTGACAAATCTGAAAGGCTATGCTGAACAACAAATAGGCGCAGAGAGCTGAGGTGGGGCACCCTCACAACATACCCCAAAACAAAAATACACCCAGTCTCCATAAAAAAACAAAAAAAAACAAAGGAGGCTGCAGTGTTTCCTACAGTACCCAGAATTTGTCCATACTAATGTGCAAGCAACTCAGTGACAATAAAGAATAAACCAAAGCAAGTGAGAAGAAAAAAAAAATAATAACCTGCCGGTTACAAATCTGATCAACAGAATACGCAGGACAAATACAAACTGTTGAATCTATAATTAGACCCATATGTTTTATAGAAAACTAAATAAAACAAAAAACCAAAACGACTGAAAAATACATTGTGTTGTCTACAAGTCAACAATCCAGCTCCACGTAATACTGTATGTCAGCGGTCACCTAATTATGATAACCCAAACCAAATTTCAACATAAGTCAGGTTGATAAATAAAGAGATGATGAAACAGTGGTACAGTGTGAATAAATAAAGAAATGAAACAATATATGAATAGAGAAATGTTGTGCAAATCCAATATTCTTTCCCTGATCTTTTTTTTTAACAAAAAGACATTATATTGCAAAAAAAAAAAAGCTTGTCAAATCAAACTAACACTGCACAATGTAATACTGTGGCAACGTATATAGATTTGGTAGTATGAATAGGATAATGTCACCACAGATCTTTTAAGAATGGAAATAGTGTGCATAAACTACCGTATTTTCACGACTATAAGGCGCACTTAAGTCTTAAATTTTCTCCATAATGGACGGACAGGCGCCTTATAATGCGACGCACCTTATGTGTGCACCGATTTCCAAAATCTATAAATGTTGTTGTGTGATGAGCGCAAAGCTTGACTGACTGGAAGCATTTCCTGCCGACACGCTGCTTATACAGAGGAAAAGCGGACGTGGCTGAGGACAGCATGCGGCCATTAAAGGGGGAAGGGTGTGCGTGAAGGAGGACGCTAAAGGCACGCCCCCAGTAGGTATATTGCGCCGCTATGTGCATTGTGCAAAAAAACATCGGTTTGACTAAGGACCCCCGAAAATGACTGCGGTCAAGCCAGCCTCCACTTGTAGCAATCAAGCCAGCCGCCCCTAATTTTGTTCATACTAGGCATTACGGTAATAAGTCGCCAACTCGCGGTGAAAGCCACCTTCAAAATAAAAGCTTCCCAATAATATGGACGTCAGTGCTCTTGGGTTAAGGAATGCAATCAGCAAAGTCAATTGAATCTTGAGATACATTAAAAAATGTAGTTTATTTAATATCTCAGAAAAAATAAATGGTAAATGGACTGCACTTATATAGCACTTTATCTACATCATCACAGTGCCCAAAGCGCTTTACAAAGCCTCACATTCAAACACACATTCATAAACCAATGGGCAACTGCTGCCTTGCGAGGCGCTGCCAAGCCCACTTGGAGCAAATTAGGGTTCAGTGTCTTGCCCCAGGACACTTCGACATGCGGACAGTCGTAGCAGGGATTCGAACCTGTTCTACCTACTGAGCCAAAGCCACCCCAACATAATCCCATTGGTATCGCAAGACAAGTCCAGATCTGTGTGACAGACCACCAAGGACTCCACTAAAAGAGGAGGCTGTTTTACCATGCCTGCACCCAATAATACGGTGTGCCTTATGTATGTGTTAAATACAGAAATAGACCCTGTTACTGAGACTGCGCCTTTTAATACGGTGCACCTTATGGTCGTGAAAATACGGTACTACATCACAGTAACCAATGAGAAAAAAGGCACATAATATTGATATAGACAACCATAAATATCACTAAACTAGTAGGTTCAACAAATCACACAACCACATTCTGTGGAAACTGAAATAAGGTTAAAGAGCCATCCGCAAACCAAGAAATCACAGCGAACAATTACAATGTGTGTGAAAAAGTCAGCTATGTGATAGCTCAGTTTTACTGGTAGATCAGTGTTTTGACATACTCACTGGCTTTCTCCAATAAAACGAAGTCCCTCTTAACAACATCGTAAGTGATAAGAAGGCGGGCTGGGTGAAAAAGTCCATATGGAGCCCCAGCGATGGCATGTAGTTGTTACCTGACATCAGTGGATGCGGCCCAGGCACGGGCTATTTTGGCAGTGTGGTGCGGAAAAACTGAAACGGTGGAGCCCCCACTTTAATCTTTAATTTGACGCGCCCTTGCACAACGGAGGATGTCAACACAATCACTGTAATAGTGAAATCTGCACACAATTGCTCTTGTTCGTTCGCCGGCCTTAGGCTTTGGTTGCTCA
The DNA here is from genome assembly GCF_024500385.1 of Phyllopteryx taeniolatus. Classification (NCBI taxonomy): domain Eukaryota; kingdom Metazoa; phylum Chordata; class Actinopteri; order Syngnathiformes; family Syngnathidae; genus Phyllopteryx; species Phyllopteryx taeniolatus. Next base: position 22,675,534 of record NC_084502.1, on the reverse strand, counting down.
CTACAGTGAGACCGGTCCAGTGAATGTCCCCTCCTTTAGCAACGTACTGTAGCTACAGCAGTCGTAGTGCAGGAGATGGGACCCTGCGGAACTCTCACTATCCTGATATTATTATGCTGTGATCTGGACTCCAAATGTTAGCATTTATTTTTCGAGCTTGGCTAGGTTAGCAGTGAAGCTCTCGATTGTAGTTTTCATCCCAGCCATATCATCAGTACACCCGCAGAGTGCATGCTCCATTCCCCCCATGGTACCTCTTAGCGTAGCCACAGTAGTATCGGTAGTAGCGCTATCATTCGCCAACTGTGTTTTCACAGCTTGTAAATTGAGCTTAATAGTAGATAAAACATCGTCGGGAGTCTCTTGGAGTTCCTTTTTAAAAATAGCACCTATGTCCTTCCTCAGCGAGGTAAGCTACTTGAGCTTGAGGACGGCAGGGGGAACACCCGAAATCATGGCTGCGGCTTGCAGAGAGGGCCTCAGTTGGGTCTGAACAACATTGCATGTTTTTACATTCTTCCAACCATTTAAACGGATTCCAAATTTATATTTCGAAACATAAAGTGGAGCAGAATGAAACAAAATTGAAGAATACAGGCGAAAAGCACAAATATAATAGCACTTTAATCGAAACCGACACGAGTTTCTAAATTCACATCTTACTCCATTGAAAGATCAGCAACAACCCCCATTAAGGTTTTTCTTATGGTGGCGTGGGTGTCTATGAAGAGGAAAAGGCTTAACGGTCAAAATATCCAAAATATTGGGCCGGCTGTTGAAATATTTTCAGAGGTTGAAATGAGCATATGTACAGATGGCCACATACAGTAAATCTGGGTGACGATTGAGCCCAGTTTTATGATATTAGGCGATGTTAAACTTTTTTAGGTTAAGCAGTCGACGGTCCCCTCAGCGACCTGTGCGTAACTGGATTGAACGTTAGTGGTATACCCTTATTAAATACACAATGAGCTGGTGAAAAATCGCTGCTGTCCTCGAACTTCCTTGATCTGTATACCCTCAAATGATTGTACGTTTCCACCTGCCCCCAACTATGGATTTAAAAAATATAACAATGACGACAATAATAATGCATTCAATGAATTGATTTTTACAATGATTAAGAGGTTTGGATGCCAACTATTGAAACAAATCTGTCATCCACCACACACGTCCTGACCCCACGTGTCTGTCTGCCTGCATGTACACTTATCAGATTCACCAAAATCACATTAAATCCCATGCACATCACTCAACTTAGTTGTGGTATGACCAGGCCTAGGTTCAGACGGACTTTCAGTGCACCAAGATCTCGCCAAGCACATCTCCGAGGAGCCTTGCTGCGCTCACACCGTCCAACTTGGTGCAGATGGGTCTGCCAACATGCAGCGAGTCTTGCGCTTGCACGACAATTAATTGAATATAGAACCTTCCGTAAATTTTAGACCATGTTGATGCAAGGACACAGCCTTGCTGCGCCAGAACGCCCAGATTGTAGCCTGCCAAGTTGCCATTGCGCGGTGACCCTTGCACTTGCATGAAAATCAGGATACTCTGGCATTTATGCCCCACTGCAGATGTGCCATCTACGAAAATAGAGCCCAATGACTGTTTGCCGTGAACGAATGAAAGACTCGAATGAATCGGGAAAGAGTCCATTCAAATGTGTGACAGATAACTTTAGATTATATGGGCTACCATCTTTCTTTATGTTCACCTTGGTGGTAATATGTCCTCTGCAGATTACCTATCGAATATTTCACTGAGACCTATTGTGCTCTATGAATCTGTTCACGCAACATACACTTTATTTGCTTTTTCAACACTTAAGACCTCTATACTTCTGCGGTCGCATGGCCGACAACGGCCGCATTGCATCACGTGACCGACGAATTGGCCCACGCGGCTCCTCTGCGTAGCTTGACGAGCATACGGCAAAAATTGTTGCTGCGCGACGAACGCCGCGGAGATCATCTCTCGTGATTGGTCCATTTTAGTCACATGCTGTGATGACTTACTCAGCGTGCCCCTTGGTTCTACATACCATCTACGCCGCCGCCTTCTCGATCGATTTTGCAGCATAATTAAACGTATCATCTGGTCATCTAGGTCCATTTGTTCTAGCAGACACTGTTCCAGGGTCGCCATTGTTGTTGCTTTGTTCCTTGTTACTAAAAGGAAAGTAAAAACAGCTACCAGAAATGGCCAAAAAAATGCAGAGGAAACTCGACCCTGTGGTGTCCTAGCCAATACCAGCCAAAGCGACACCCCCGACTTGGAGGTGAACAGCAGCACACTTTCAAAACTGCGCGCGTGGGTTGCGCTCGAGTATAAAGGAAAACTACAACGGGACAGCCACAGTGACGTCAGCACGGTCGTCCGCGCGAGTATAAAGAAGCCTTTAGACTCGCTACATCTCAAGATATTTCATGTCACATACACACAAATTGTGAGATCTATTACCTTCCAATTGTTTGTGTGTAGGGGCGGCACAGTGGACGACTGGTTAGCACATCTGCCTCACAGTTCTGAGTACCCGAGTTCAAATACGGCACCGCCTGTGTGGAGTTTGCATGTTCTCCCCTTGCCTGCGTGGATTTTCTCCGGGCACTCCGGTTTCCTCCCACATCCCAAAAACATGGATGGTAGGTTGATTGAAGACTCTAAATTGCCCACAGGTGTGAATATCAGTACGAATGGTTGTTTGTTTGTATGTACCCTGCGATTGGCTGGCGACCGGTTCAGGGTGTACCCGGCCTCTTGTCCAAAGATAGCTGGGATAGGCTCCTGCACGCCTGCGACCCTAGTGCAGAAAATGGATGGATGTTTGTGTCGTATAGTAACAAGAAGACCGTTCACCATTTGCCCAAGCAGAAATTGTAAACTTCCGGGAGGAAAATAAAGAACATTTCACTCAGCGCATGCTTACATTAATATTCATACCCATGTGTCACATTATTACCCAACACAGTCACTGTAGATCCTCAAGAGTAGCTCTGTGCCCAAGATTACATTAGTTCGTGCCTTGCTCCATTTTCTTTCCATGAAATTAAACTTACATGGTTGGCATTTTAATTAGAAATAAACAAAATTAAATGGAATACACATTACATTAGATTACATTGAGATGATTACACTTTTATATAACATTGGCAGTTACTGTATTCAGTTCGGTGTTTCATTTGATCCCAAGCCAAAAATACTAAATTCTGGCTAATCCTTATTTTCTAATTTGATTTAGGGATTTCAGTGTTTCCATTTCCCGTAACATGTGTGACCAGTTCTGGTCATAGAAATCCAAATTGAAATGATGTACTATTCATAAATACATTCAAGGATTTCAGGGTCACTCGATAGCCAGTCGACCCAGTCTCAAAAGCATACTAGCTAAGGTAATTCAGAAATACTTATATCAGCATACGGATGTCCTGGCTTGCAAAATGATTTGGGCACTACGTCAAACTCACGTGATTGTGAACATCAGTGCAGCACAAAACAAAAAAACGAACGTGCTGCAAAAATTTCTAGCAGTGTTTAAACAGCCTCTCCCAGGTTCTTCAGATGGAGCCAAAGAAATGGTTAACCCTAACCCTCTTAAAGTTAAAGTTCAGTTCAGCGAGCGTCCATAGATTAACTATTGTATTATTCTTTTTCTTTTTTTTTAAGTTGAGTGAAATACTAAAGAAAATAACTTTTGAATGATTTTGGACCTTAATCTCTCATAAAAAATAACAAATTGTACATTTAGTTAAATGATCCTCTTCACTTTCATCACATTGCAAGGACTTGTGTTATGTTGGTATCTTAAGAGCAATGTGGTGCCAAATGTTAGCTCATCATCCTCATAGACAGAGATGCTCACCTAGAGTATGCGCAATATACATGACGTGTGTGGGTGTGCATGTGCATGCGTGTGTGTTGAACAGCACCGGTGCTTGCATACAGACAAATGTGACCACAGTTCAATACATTGTGCAGTGGTCAAGTTAAATTTAGAAGTACAAAGAGAGAGCACAAGATTCCTGGGGGGATATCCCAGCACCCCCACACCCCGCCCCTCCGCCCCTTCCCTTTCTCTCGATCTCTGAGATTTCTGGTTGGCTTTTCTCAACCAGATTTACATGTTTTAATTATCAAGCGTTTAATAAATAATTCTAAAGTCACTAGGGAGGGTCTAAAAATAGCCTGACATATGAATAATGGATTCCTTTGACCCTTCATTGTCTGTCAGTGTGCGTGTGCGTGATGGGTACACTGTAGCAGAAAAAGGTATGTTAATATGCTATAAGAAGCACGATGACAGATATATCATTCCTTAATATCTTCCATAAAAATTGGTGTATTACCGTTTCATTAATTGATTTCTGTAGCAGAAATACATTTGCAATGGGTTCAGTCTGTAACTCTCTGTAGTCCGTCAACAATATGTAATTATTCTTTATTAAAACATGTTTATGGTATTGTTGTTGCCATGGCAACCCTTGGCAACCTCCTTTATTGTTCAATAATATTGTTGGGCCAGTCAGGACATCTCTCATGTTGTTTTAGCGTCGGTGCTGAACACTTCACTCTCAGTTGTTTTTGTGTATTTTGTGTTACGTTCACCTGCTGTAACACAAGTATTAGAAAAATTATAATCTTTAAGTAGACAATGTATGACAGCAATAAAGTCATATCACTTGGTTCAGTCAGAGTTAAGACTGGAATGAACACCAAAGCCACTGTGGAGAGGTTTCATTGCTGCCGGTCTAATGCTCTCTCCCCTCTCTAATTATGAATTAGATGGCTTGCTAGAGGAAAGCATTCACCGATCCCTCACTTTATCACAATAAGTGCTGTGCATGTCTCGAAGTAAAATGATGCCTGGGCTTGTGCGATGATACATTATTTTCAAGCCTCTGTAGTGCTGCCAATCCTCTTTCCAGATTTGGGACAGGTGCCACCAACGTCCTCCGCGGCAAGTGAAGGACATGGGCGACAGTACGGAAACAAGACAGGAGAGAAAGAGGACAGAATGGAAAGGGGGGAGAATGGAGAAAACAAATTTAGATCTGAGAGTGACATTCATGTTGACACGATCTCAGCTGGGATGGGCTCCACAAACAGTGCAGGCAAAGGATGGGAAGGAGACAAATTTGATGAAAGCATATGGATGTAAAAAAAAACCACATCTGTAGTCATTATTGGTGTTTTTAGAATGTTCAGAAATGGCTTGTAATCAGGATTATTTTATCTAATAAAGACAATACCATCTTTGTCATTGACATGGAACCGCCCGATCATCCTAGTTCTGTGGACTGAAATAAGAGTGACCTCTCATGTTGTGTGTGGGCGAGTGTCTGTTAGTACATCATTGTTCAGAGTTGTGAGCAGTGCTTGTACAACTGATCAGACAATGTTTATTTCAAGACCTGTTGTAACACATAAGTGTTACGTCACGGCTCCAAATAACTTTTTTTTTCCTTTGAGGAGCAGTTTTGCTAATCAATGACTTTATTTCGAGGAGTAACTTTTTAATTTTGAGGGGCAATTTTTTTTTCAGATTAATCCCATTGGGACCTGAAGCAAGTGTTTGAATAAACAGTAAAAATGGGGGGGGGGGGGGTAACGGGGGAGCTGAATTTAGGACTGCAGCTATCGAATATTTTAGTATTCGAGTATCCTATTGAAAATTCTATCAAAAAATTCAACAATTCAGATAAACTATATTTTTGCTAGGTTTAAGAGGAAATATGAATACAAAAGAGAAAACAACACATTTCACCTAATAATCAACGACCAATTGGTTTACTTTTTTTTTGTAGAATCAACAATTTTTATTTTTTAAGTATAAATACATTTCTGTTTAAACTTAGCATTTCTTGTATCAAAAAGACAGCATGAATTTAAAAAGGTATTAACAGCCTAGCATTTTGGCATGTGGCATAATAGTAGGGTAAATTCATGGCTGTGCTTTTATCAGAATCAGAATCAGAATCATCTTTATTTGCCAAGTATGTCCAAAACACACAAGGAATTTGTCTCCGGTAATTGGAGCCGCTCTAGTACAACAGACAGTCAATTTACAGAACACTTTGGAGACAAAGACATTGACAAAAAACCATTGTGCAAAAAGATGCAGAGTCCTCTAGCACTTAGAGCAGTTCGAATGACTAATATTGCAATAGTCCGGTGCAATGACCATTGTGCAAGGGGCGCTGAGACTTCAAGGAGTGTATGCGGTTTAAAGTGACGAGTAGTGCGATAATCTGGGACAATGTTGGTTGTGCAAATGTTACAGATACTCCTCAATCAGTGTGCAAATGGAGCAGATGCTACTCTGGCATGAGTGGCCAGTATATGCAAATAGTGCAGCATGGCGAGACAACTACAGCGAGTGCACGAGTAATACATAATTGGCCCCACAGATATGTGACAACAAACTCAAGTAAAAAAATGGCCAGCTTGTTGTAATGGAATTATAGGTTAGGTGTTTAAGAAGTTGATCACAAGAGGGAAGAAGCTGTTGGAATGTCTACTAGTTCTAGTTTGCATTGATCGGTAGCGCCTACCTGAGGGAAGGAGCTGGAAGAGCTGGTGACCGGGGTGCGGAGGGTCTGAGAGGATTTTGCACGCCCTTGTCTTGGTTCTGGCAGCGTGCAAGTCCTCAAGGGTGGGTAGGGGGGTGCCGACAATCCTTTCAGCAGTTTTGATTGTCTGTTGCAGTCGGAGTTTGTCCTTTTTTGTAGCAGCACCAAACCAGACTGTGATGGAAGAACACAGGACTGATTCGATGACCGCTGTGTAGAACTGTCTCAGCAGCTCCGGTGACAGGCCGTGCTTTCTCAGAAGCCGCAGGAAGTACATCCTCTGCTGGGCCTTTTTGAGGACGGAGTTGATGTTGGTCGCCCACTTCAGGTCCTGAGAGATTGATGACCTTAGACCAGCTGACTAGAAATAAGACATAGTCTTTATACTAAATGTTTTGCAAGTATTCAAACTAAAAGTAAGCACCCTGTATGAAGTCATTATGGTCACCATCATAATAAACAAGCCACACATTTGATGGTAGTCATAATTAGCAGAAACCTAGCCCTCTGCAGGCCAAACATTATGCAAACATTAACCTCACTGATTTGCGCTACTTTACTTATTTTGCTTTACTACTTTACCTTGTCTCGGGTCCTACGTGGTTTCCTACTGGACGTCTTCGGCGGACTGCAAGGTCCGTGTTACAATGATCATGCGTCACGGTGGTCACCTTTGTGTTCATACTGAAATGCTCCCACACTTTGGCCATTTTCTGTCTTTTTTTTCCTCACATTTTTGTTTCTTGAACCACACTCCAAAACCATCCATCCATCCATCCATTTTCTGAGCCGCTTCTCCTCACTAGGGTCGCGGGCGTGCTGGAGCCTATCCCGGCTGTCATCGGGCAGGAGGTGGGGTACACCCTGAACTGGTTGCCAGCCAATCGCAGGGCACATACAAACAAACAACCAGTCGCACACACAGTCACACCTACGGGCAATTTAGAGTCACCAATTAATGCATGTTTTTGTGTCCGGAGAAAACCCACGCAGGCACGGGGAGAACATGCAAACTCCACACAGGCGGGGCATGGGATTGAACCTGGGTCCTCAGAACTGTGAGGCTGACGCTCTAACCAGTCTTCCACCGTGCCACCACTCCAAAACCATGTGATTTTATTGATTTTTTTAAACCCAGATTTGGAGTTAAATGAGCTGTAATTCTTTACCTTTTGTATATTTTGATAGAATAATGTCAGAGGCATTTAAATTAGTGGGAAAATGTCTACTTTTAACCTTGTTAAATACTGTGAATAACAGTACTTCGTTTTTATGGTATATAAAGGATGGAGGTTAGTGTAGTTCCTTTAAGTGGGCCATAAAGAATCATCATTTGTGCATTGCTGGGAAACAATGCAACACGCTGCAATGCATGCAACACATGCTGGGTGACCTCGAGTTTTCCTTTGCTCACCTCTCTTGCTATTTTCTCCCTTGCTGAAATCATTGGTGGTTTATATAGGTGAAAGTGTCATGGTATCATATTTACAATAGCTGAGGCAGCCATCTGCTCTGGAAACCTTTTACAACTGTACCGTGTTAAGCTGAACCGAACCCTACCAACACCTTGGTGGTAACTGAATCCTGGAGGCAGTAAGCTTGTGCAAAGTGCCACCCTCAGCATTGTGCGTGCGCGTACACACATACATATAAACACACACACACACGTGCGCACACTCATACACACGCACACACACACACACACAAAAAAGGCTTGATCCCAACTCCAATAAAAGCTGTGTGTGTCAGTGAGTAGACTATCCATTAGATGGATGGAGGACAGCAGGCCAAGGTCTAGACACAGTAGCAAAGAGAGGGCCGACCCCCAGACAGCTTTATTACATTACTGCCTGGACATGGTGATGTCTTTATGTTCACATGTTGGCAGTTTTGCACTCGGATGCTCCAATGCTGGGAACTTCCACAGGCCACAGTTCAGTTCTGAATGAGGCAGAATACTAAATAGAAATATATAATATGTCTGAACAGTATCAAGTACCTCACCTTTCAGATGAACTGAGCCTGGTTTTGAAAGTTTGTTGTTGTCTTGTTTCCTCACCAAGTATCAAATAAACTTACAGATGGCGCCTAACCGTGTGGTTGCCTCAGTTACGTGCTGTCTTATGTTTTTTGTTCGTCTTTGGAGACATTACGTGACTCACTTACATGAGGGAAGACTTGGGAACATTAGGGAGTCTACCCCGGACTTTCTTTCACCAAATTTCACTAATCCGCTCAGCTTTTTCTCTGAGTTACTTACCGGTGCGGCGGCCGCGGTCTACGGTGCATGGAGCGAACGTGACGTCATAGGGGGAAGCGAGCCAGAGTGCAGGTCAAGCTCCTTAAGAGTGGATTTCGAATTCCACTCCCGTCGTTTCACCTCGCAAATCTACGCTGCCTACCCAACAAAAGGGACAAGCTTCATCTTCTCACAAAGACCAGAAAGGACTTTGGACGTTTTTTTGCCCTGTGCTTCACAGAGACATGGCTTTGTGAACACGTCCCAATGGCGCCGTAATGCTTCTAGGCTTCTAACTACACTGGGCAAACCGCGTCACAGCGATATCGGGGAAAACAAAAGCCAACGGGATATGCTTCTATATCAGCGAAAAATGGTGTACCGACGTCACAGAGCTCAGCACACACTGAAGCCCGGACTTGGAGTCGCTGTTTTTGAACTGTAAGCCATTTTACTTCACCTCTTTCATCCTCACCAGTGTCTACATTCCTCCTCAAGCTAACACAAATGCCGCACTGCTAACGCTTGCTGAACATCCATCCATCCGTCCATTTTCTGTACCGCTTTATCCTCACAAGGGTCGCAGGCGTGCTGGAGCCTATCCCAGCTATCATCGGGCAAGAGCTGGTGTACATCCTGAACTGGTCGCCAGCCAATCACAGGGCACATACAAACAAACAACCATTCACACACACATTCACACCTACGGGCAATTGAACAAGTAAACGAAATTGATAAAAAGCAGCCAGATTTACCATTAATTATTCATTGGGACTTAAAGCTAAACTCAACTACGAACTCCCTAAATACAAGCAGCATATCAACTGTTGTACCAGGGAAAATAAAATTTTAGACCACTGCTATACCACACTAAATGATGCAGGCCGTGCTATCCCTCGCGCAGCTCTGGCCTCGTCTGATCACTGCTTAATTCACTTAATTCATACCAATATACAGGAAAAAACCTGTCTATAAACCGAAGCCTGTGGTTAAAACAGTGAAGAAGTGGACTTATGAAGCAAAGTTAGAACTTCAAGACCTTAGACTGCACAGATTGGAGTGTCTTTGAAACTTCAACTGGCAGCCTGGATGAATTATGGACTGTGTCACATTCTATATCAGTTTCTGTGAAGATGTGTGTGTATCAACAAAGACATTTTGCACGTTCAATAACAACAACTGATGGTTCACTGCCAAATTTAAGCAACTTCACCAGGCTAAAGAGGTCATCTATCGTCATGGGAATAGAGCCCTGTATAATTGCACTAGAAACCAGTTGAAAAAATAAATTAACATCGAAAAGAGAAATTATGCAGTTTACTGCTAACGACTCTAAATCAGTGTGGAGGGGATTACAATCCCTAACCAACTATAAGCCACCATCCCCCAAAGCAGAGAACAATAAAGGACTAGCTGACAACTTGAACACTTTCTTCTGCAGATTTGAAAAGGACACTGTCACACCCCACACCCACCCAGTCGCACCACCGACCACCATCACACCTCTGACTGCGCCTCCTATGTTGACCATCCACGAACAGGATGAGTTGATGGTGGACTTAAGCTGTCCCTCACACTGTCCAATTGCACCTGTGTCAACCGTCGAGACCTTCAAGTTCCTGGGAATTACAGTCTCTCACAGACCTGACGTGGGACATCAACTCCATCCTCAAAAAGGCCAAGCAGAGGCTATACTTCCTGCGGCTTCTGAGGAAGCACGGCCTGCCACAGGAGCTGTTGAGGCAGTTCTACACAGTGGTCATCGAATCAGTCCTTTGTTCATCCATCACAGTCTGGTTTGGTGCTGTAAAAAAAAAAGAACAAATTCCGACTGCAACAGACAATCAAAACTGCTGAAAAAATTGTTGGTAGCCCCCCTCTTGGATCCTCCACATCCTGGTCATCACCTCTTCCAGCTCCTTCCCTCAGGTAGGCGTTATCGAACAATGGAAAAAAAGGAACCTCCACATCCTGGTCACCACCTCTTCCAGCTCGTTATCGTTCCAGATTATCGCACTACTAGTCACTTTATACTGCTTACATTTCTTGAAGTCTCTGCGCCATTTGCACAATGGTCACTGTACCAGACTGTTGTTCTATTAGTAATTTCAAACCACTCTAAATTGCTAGAGGACTGTGCATCATTTGCACAATCATCCCCCCCCCCAAAAAATTTATGGCCTTACCACATTACTGGTAACCTTTCATTGCTCAGTGACTCTCCGTAGTGTGTTTTTATATGTCTCAAAAGTATTTTCTGTCTGTTGTCGTACTAGAGCTGCTCCAACGACCGGAGACAAATTCCTAGTGTGTTTTTGACAGACTCGGCAAAAAAAAGATTATTCTGATTCTGGCAAATATTCTTTCTGGAGTCATTAATTAGACTCCTGAAAGAATATTTGCCATCTGTTACGGAACAGATTGTAGCTTGCATGCTACTTCTGATACAGTTTGTCATAGACCTCTGAGGAGTCATACCCACAACCCACATTTGCAAAAAAGGTTACACTGACCATGACAGCAGAAGAAGAGACAGACTTATTGGAATTGTCGCTAGATTGTGTACATCCATCCATCCATTTTCTTTACCGCTTATCCTCACTTGGGTAGCGGGCTGCTGGAGCCTATCCCAGCTATCTTCGGGCGGGAGGCGGGCTACACCCTGAACCAGTCGCCAGCCAATCGCAGGGGACATAGAAACAAAAAACCATTCGCACTCACATTCACACCTACGGGCAATTTAGAGTCCTCAATTAAGCTATCACGCATGTTTTTTGGGATATGGGAGCAGCACGTAAATCAAAGCCTCATAACAATGTAGTTTTGTGGTCATGTGGTAGTACCCACTTTGTAATGTCAATTATCGCCACCTACAGGACTGGAGTCAAGCAGTATCACCTGGCTGACATGGGTCAGAAGGACGTGTGGGATTATTTGGCCTTGCCAACATCTGGAGCCAATTGTTTTCTTCATTCGGCATACAAGAATAAGCCCTAATTGAAGAATAGATTTTGTACATTCTGACTCTGAGTCAGAAATTGCAAAGCATGCTAAAAGACACTCAATTGAGGGCTATGGGCAGTAAAGGAATGACAGAGCATTGATGCTCAAGTGAGACATTACATTATTGCAACATCGATACATTTGCACAAAAGGTCAGACCATTGGATCTCTGGAATGTATAAATGTTTGTTGGATTAGGAATGTTGGTCTCTTAGCATTCAAACAGTAAAACTACTTTTAGAACAGAGGTGCTTGTGTCTCCATGTATTAAAAAATGATGCAGTGCTGTTCTGTGTCCATCTGTGATTGAGCATTATTTTGAAAGAATTACATCCACATCTTCGTAGAAAAAGTCAGAATGCTTTGGATGACTGAATCAGAAGAAATTTTGTTGAGCTGTGAGCTGCTCCCCTCAAAAAATAATGTGCACACACACTTAAATTTAGTACACTGAAAGTATTTTTAGATCTCTTACATAACCACTTTGGGCTGTTTAACCAGAATTAGAATGCCATGTGGATAAGAAAATCTATCAAATTGTTATATAACAGGTCTAGAAATATATTTGATGTGCTATGAATAGATTGATGCGCACCATATTTAAAAAGTTGGATCACAACTCTGCATTACTACCATTTTTTTTAAAAATGCTCTCATTAGTGGTCTAGTCTTTGAACCCCTGTTCCAAACAGCTGACAACTTGTGAAAAGATTGGAGACGATGAAGAGCGGGGGGAAAAAGACAGTGTATAGCAGCAGAGGGCATCCAGCTCGCCCCGTTTTCCCTTCCACTTGCTGTTCGATCCCCCTGCTTGACAACTCTGATGTCCCTGGGCTTCGAGTTTCAGAAAGCAGGGTCTTGAGAGATTGGAAAGAGAGGAAGCAGGGAAAAAAACATCAACTTCAAAGGGCTTTTCTCTCGTTTTATTTTTAGCTCTCCGGTGCCCGATTTTAAACATTTGAGTTGGAAATAGAGGACAAGGACAGATGAAGGGAAGGGCACAGTGTAATCATGTCACACATTTCTTTTTTGTCAAAATATGCATATGAAATATGAAAAGGCAGACCTGGCTGCTAGGATTTGATGCTTTGCTCAATGGCACTTTGGCAATGCTCGGGAAGGGCACTGGCATTAGTCCATGTTGGAATTTCAGCTGGTCAATTCCCATTTTATTTATTGACTAATAAGTGGGCGGCACGGTGGACGACTGGTTAGCACATCTGCCTCAAAGTTCTGAGGACGAGGGTTCAAATCCGGCCTCGCCTGTGTGGAGTTTGCATGTTCTCCCTGTGCCTGGGTAGGTTTTCTCCAGGTACTACGGTTTCCTTCCACATCCCCAAAACATGCACGGTAGATTAATTGAGGACTCTAAATTGTCCGTAGGTGTGAATGTGAGTAAGAATGTTTGTTTGTTTATATGTGCCATGCAATTGGCTGGGAACCAGTTCAGGGTGTACCCCGCCTCTCGCCCAGAGTCAGCTGGGATAGGGTCCAGCACGCCTGCGACCCTAGTGAGGATAAGCAGTTTGGAAAATGGATGGATGGTTGGATGGACGAATAAGAGGTGGACTTTTCCTTTATTACTATTTGCTATGGTGTTAAAGTAAATGTCACGTATGGGGAGTAGCTGGATCCAAGAGCAGGCGGAGGCAGATGTAAAATGATGAACAGTTTACTGAGGAAAGGTAATGGCAGTGGTCCTATGTGGGTTGGCAGGCAGTGGCGTGGACAGGTGACAGGCAGTGGTGAGGATAGGCGGCTGGCTTGACGCCAGGAATCACGTGGATCAGGAACATGGGGGGAAACATTGCGAACAAGGAGACACAGGAGTCAAAAAAGGGAACGATGAATAGAGTGACTTACGTGCAGTAAATGGGCCCTGGTACCGCTGGTGGGGGGTGAGTAAAGTCGAGGCAGGGCATCTGGTTTGCTGTTTTTGGAGCCAGGACGGAAGGAGAGATTGAAATTAAGCCCCTCCCTCCCATGTCCGAGGCGTCAACCTCGACCACGAACTGGAGGGAGGGGTCGGTGTGGTGAAGAATGGGCGCACTGATGAACAGGGTCTGGAGTTGACTGAATGCTGGGGATGCTGCTGGGGTCCATACAAGGAGGGAGCTGGTGGATGTGAGGCTCGTGAGGGGAATAGCGAACCTGCTGTAATTACGGATGAATTGACGGTAGAAATTGGTGAATCCAAGGAAACGTAGTTCTTTGCATTTGGTGGGAGTGGGCCAGTTAACGACTGCTTGGATCTCGGCAGGGTCAGGTTGTAGTTGTCCTCTGGAGATGACATAGCCCAGGAAGTGTACGGAGGAGAGCTGGAATTCGCACTTTTCAGGTTTAACATACAGACGCTTTTCAAGGAGACGCTGAATGACTTGGCATGCATGGATGTGGTGTTCTTCGGGGGAGCGGAAAACATTAGGATGTCATCGAGGTATACAAACACGAACCGGTTGAGCATGTCACGGAGGACGTCAGTAATAAATGTTTGGAAAACTGCAGGGGCGTTCGTTAAACCGAATGCCATGACCAGATACTCATAGTGTCGGAGAGGGGTATTGAAGGTGGTCTTCCATTCGTCCCCCTTTCGGATACGGATGAGGTGGTAGGCGTTTCGTAGATCCATTTTGGTGAATACCTGGGCATCACAGAGGGGTTCAAATGAGGGGTCGATGAGGGGAAGCGGAGATTTATTTTTCACGCTGATATCATTGAGACCACGGTAGTCGATACATGCGCGGAGAGTGGTGTCTTGCTTTTCAACAAAAAAGAAGCCGGCCCCAACAGGAGAAGAAGAAGGTCGAATGAGTCCGGAAGCCAGAGAGTCCTGGATATAGTCCTCCATTGCCCTTTTCTCAGGTCGGGAAAGGTTGTAGAGACAGCTGGAGGGAAGAGGGGCCCCCGGCAGCAGATTAATCAGAATCAGAATCAGAATCATCTTTATTTGCCAAGTATGTCCAAAACACACAAGGAATTTGTCTCCGGTAGTTGGAGCCGCTCTAGTACAACAGACAGTCAATTTACAGAACACTTTGGAGACAGAGACATTGACAAAAAACAATTGTGCAAAAAGATGCAGAGTCCTCTAGCACTTAGAGCAGTTCGAATAACTAATATTGCAATAGACCGGTGCAATGACCATTATGCAAGGGGCGCTGAGACTTCAAGGAGTGTATGCGGTTTAAAGTGACGAGTAGTGCGATAATCTGGGACAATGTTGGTTGTGCAAATGTTACAGATACTCCTCAATCAGTGTGCAAATGGAGCAGATGCTACTCTGGCATGAGTGGCCAGTATATGCAAATAGTGCAGCATGGCGAGACAACGACAGTGAGTGCACGAGTAGTACATAATTGGCCCCACAGAAATGTGACAACGATTGCACAGTCATATGGGTGGTGGCGGTAGAGAAATGGCTTTACAAAACACCGGAGAGAGATCATGATATTCTTCAGGGACTCTGGAGAGGTCAACGGGCATGGAAGAGGGTGGAGATTTATCAGAGGGTGGCATAGCTGAGAGCAGGCAGCGTGAGTGGCAGTGAGGGCTCCATCCGGTGATGGCTAAGTGTGTCCACTCTATGGTGGGGTTATATTTATTAAGCCAGGGAATTTCAAGGACTAATGGGGTATCAGAGGAAGGGATAACAAAAAGAGAGATGTTCTCACTGTGATTTCCTGAAATAACCAAGGTGAATGGCACTGTTTGGTTGGTGACCGGGGAGATGATTCGGCCATCCAGGGCTGTGACTTTCTTCGGGGACGGAAGTAGTTGGAGAGGGATTTGGAGCTGGTGAATTATGGCTTCATGAATGAAATTGTCATCGGCACCGGAATCAATCAGGGCAGTGATGGGGGTGTTAAGAACCGAAAGTATAATGCAAGCGAGAACGGTCATGCGGAAAGGAGAGCTTGAGGGAATGGAGGTTTGGCTCACCACGACGCTCTCGGGTCTCGGTGAGCCTGGTCTTTTGGCCGGAGGGGACACAAGGAAATAAAGTGACCAGATTGACCGCAGTAGATACACAGCCGCTGGGTGATACGACGCTGACGCTCCTGTGGATCTAACCGTGTCTTTTCAATTTGCATGGGGTCTTCGGTGGCTACGGGGAGTGACGGAAGTGCGGAAGATGGTGCGGGAGGCGGGTGTGAAGCTGATGGCGCAGCGCTCGAAGTGGGAGGGCTTTTGCATGAGCGAACCCCCCTCTCTTGTGTTCGCTCTTGCAGTCTGTTATCCAGACAGATGGAAAGGCCGATGAGATCCTTGAGGGAGGAGGGCTCGTCCCGGACTGCTAGCTCATCCTTGCACTGCTCGGAAAGGCCATTAGAAAAAATCCTCCTAAATGCTGCGTCATCCCACTCACATTCACCCGCCAATATCCGGAACTCTATGGAATATTCTGCTGCTGAATTAGCGCCCTGCGTGAGCGTAAGGAGATAACGGGTGGCTTCTTTGCCCTGAACGGGGTGATCGAAGACTTTACGGAGTTCTTTCAAAAAGGAATCGAATGAGTGGAGTCCAGGGGAGGAGCTTTGCCATAAGGAAGGGGACCATTTAGCTGCTTTTCAGCGGAGGGGGTTAGTGACATAAGCTACTTTGGATTGTTCGGTGGGATAACTGTTTGGTTGAAGGTTGAAAACAAGTGAGCCATTGAGTAAAAACTGGCTACAAGCACCTAGGTCCCCGGAGTAGGGCTCGGGCGGCGGGACATGATGTTCTTTTTACAGGAGGCAGGGTGGCTCTGAGGCTGTGGGCCCGGAAGGCGTACTTACAGTTGGAAGTTTGGATAGCATAGTCGAGGAAAGGAAGGATACTTGTTGTGTGAGGAAGTGTAGGGATTCCATGAGTTCTTGGAGAGTCTTTTCTTGTCTTCCTATGTGGGCTCCTTGGAGAGTGAGTGCGTTCATCAGTGCCTCCGGAGTTGCTGGGTCCATAATGGCCAAAGTATTCTGTGACATATGGGGAGTAGCTGTATCCAAGTGCAGGCGGAGGCAGATCTAAAATGATGAACAGTTTATTGAGGAAAGGTAATGGCGGTGGTCCTAGGTGGGTTGGCAGGCGGTGGCGTGGACAGGTGGCAGGCAGCGGTGAGGAGAGGGGAGGGGGAAGAGAGAGAGGACGCAAAGCGCCCTCCCGGCTCCAATAATGGAACTGCAGGGCAGTATATGACAGTAAATGGATTAAACGGATTACAATTACCCTAACCCTAACCTAACCCTGATTCCAATGGACCTGCATCTTATTTCCTACTGTGTATATAATAATAATAATAATAATAATAATAACCATAAATTTTATTATACGTTTGTTTTGCTGCTGGGGCAAGGGAGTTTTCACAGTGTGGGATCCTACTGTATAATTGTACAGTATTTAAATGATAATTTGAAAAAAAAAAATCTGAGCTTGACTGCTGCCAGCCAGTTCAAAGTTCCTGCAACAAAGTAAAATGTGATAGCCACCTAAATCATGTAATAACTCACATATTAACTCTGCAGTGCATAGACACACATGTGCATGTTTGCTAAGGTGTGAGCCTATGTGTCTGTATTTAGCAGAAGATGCACAAAGCTGTTTGTTTTGGAACAGAAACAGGAGCCAAAAAAAGAGCAGTGGTTAGTAAATGAGCTGCCCTGAGTCGGATACACTTGGTCCCTCTGGATTCTTCAACTACATTCTCGCATTCTCCAAAAATTCCAAGGGACTCCGGAGGATTTTCATATAGCACACATTCATCAAAAAGCCATAAAATATGTTACCTGATGCTCATTACTCTGTAAATCATTTTTCTTATTGCCCGTCTATGTTTCTATCTTGCACGGAGGTCATAAAGAGAAGCTAATAATGTGCTGATTTCCCAGGATGATGGCTCGTATTGGTCCTCTTTTCTCTCATTACTTATTGTAATACCGTCATTATATCCCTTCTCATTACATTCCCTCATTACGCCTGCAATGATTTTGAGGGGGAGCAGTCACACGTTGAGTGTATCCTCACTCGAGATGTGTGCTGACTAATCTTGTATTCTCCCTCATCTGCTGCCACAAGTGCACCACCCAACGTTGACTTGTGATGGGTGGTGAAGGTGAAGCAGGGGATCCTCACAGTGACTCGCTAATGTTACAAGACTCTACCACATACCTAATGGACTTGGTTTTGATACACTTGCTTCCAAAACTTTAAAGTCTATAAAAGCCAAAAAACGCTGTGGAACCTCTAAAGTCAAACACACCTCGAAATTTCAACTAAAACACACCTTTGGGGTCATTTAAATGCAACTTCAGTTCGTGAGTATCAAAGGATTAATATGTTTTGCTAATCCCACGTTTGAAATTAAGTCAGTTTGTTTGACTTTGTTTTTAGTTATCGCACCGCAACATACAGATCTACAGTTTAAATTGTATGCCCTGCATCCCATTTTATTTGCAATTTGGGTGACCACAAGTGTTGACACAAAGTGCGTCGGACAGGCTGAATACATTATTAGTGGGAGGGAACCTAAAAACCAGCAGATGGAATCGCTTGTGAGCAAATTGCATGACCTGCAGAAGTATCAATGTGACACAGAGGAAAATAAAGTCTACCACCAAGAAAGTTGCAAAACACGCATACAAGGATTCTTAAATATTAATGTTCATCACCTCAAATGCTCCCGAATATGCATGAACTGGCAGCCGCAGGTATAATATACTGAACAAATTTGACGTTCTTCCTCTGCTAGAGTTGGTTTGTTTAAAAGACTGCATTTGTTTAAAACAACAATAAAGGATTATTTTGTTGTTTTTGTGGTTAATGATGTTGAGTGTTGGAATTCCCTTAAAGTTGTAAATTGTAATGTATTTTTGCTACTGAGGTAAATAATATGGAGAGATTAGCTATTAAATATTGGCTTGAACAGCTCCATATAACTGCCTCAATAAATCGGCCATAACCCTTAGATTTCATAACGTGCTTACATTCCTTAATATTTCAATGAGTAGTTTGTTTGTTGAATCTAAATTCTAATTCATTTGAAGTTTAAAGCTATAATCAGTCATTTCTGGCGCCCCCTAACGCTGGAATTCAGAATAACAACGAAGCCTTCATCGCTTCGATATGACGTAGGCTAAATGCTTGCCTCCGCTTCCTTCCAACCCCGCATGCGTTCTCCTTTCTCTATGGTTCAGTTGACCTGCGCGCTGTCCATATATGAGATGTCCGTTCGTAGGTAAAATGCGTCATTTCCTGCAGGATTGTCACTAAAAATAAACAAATGAAAATTGGAAAAATATAGCAAGATGTTTCAGAAGCTGATAGGCTTAATCAGCATTGTAGTGGCTTGGATGAAAATTACTTTTTAAACAACAAGATGTTTCAGAAGCTGATAGGCTTAATCAGCATTGTAGTGGCTTGGATGAAAATTACTTTTTAAACAACAACAACAAAAATAGTTGTTGATTATAGCTTTGAGGCAATAAATGCAATAAAGATAGAGGAGAACACCAAGCAAAGTTTGAATGAGCACTATGCACAACTCTGTTCCGTATGTTCAGCATGTGTGGTGTCCTGCCATGTCCACCAATATTATATATCATGCGTTAGTGACTTAAGGTTACTATGGTAATGGAAGAGACAGAGTAACGTCATTAGGATTATTGAAGGTGTTTGTTAAAGGCACAATTATTCTTTCTCTGTTTTGGTCTTGAATCAGCCTGTTGTGTTCCTCCATAGTGCCACTATGGTTCTGCTGGCATCCTGTAATCACTACTTCTGTCAGTAGGGGTTGCTGTTGCTGCTGCTCAGCCTTAATTACATAGTCTGGCTTTAAAATATTCACCAAGTAAGTTCTGTGGACGTTGACTCTTCCGGACATTGAGTGGCATGTAATAATCACGAGCCCGGTCAAATCTGACCCTCTCTTTTATGAGCAGCGCTGGTGATGTTAGCTGTGAAAAAGACATGTCCTGGCCTGAATGAAGATTAAGTGTGACGGCTGCCATGTATGTTCACCATCTCCCAGTGGAGCCCATTGCTTTACTTACAAAGCCTCAGGCAGACGCAGGCTGAATGCTATTTAAACAGAGCTGGTGAGCGTGGGACGTGGTCCAATCAGCTCCCGGAGTGATCCTCACTTTGATGAATGAGCATCGGCGCAAAGTATGGATTACCATTTGTGTTGTGCTGTTGCATGTATGGATTTAGCAGAGTGTTGGTCTCTATTTATGTTCCTATTTGTGTGCAGTAGATGCCCTTGGTTGTGGCTGTGCCCTGCAATTGCCTGACGACTAGTCCAGGTTCTACCCCACCTCTCGCAGAAAGTCAACAGGGCTGGGCTTCAGCTCAGCTGCGACCCAAATGATTATAAGCGGTATAGAAAATGGTCGGCTTGATGATTCACGTAACCTTCTTCAGGGTCATAGACATAATATAGAAGATGTTTTTCCATATTTTGATTAATTGACATCACTGTGTCTCCTCCCGGTGGGACATGCCCGGAACACCTCACTGGGGAGGCGTCCGGGAGGCATCTAAATCAGATGCCCCGGCCACCTCATCTGGCTCCTCGCGATGTGAAGGAGCAGCGGCTCTACTCTGAGATCCTCCCGGATGACCGAGCTTCTCACCCTATCTCCCGGACACCCTGCGGGGAAACTCATTTCGGCCGTTTGTATCCAGGATCTTGTTCTTTCGGTCACCTATGGCCACAGCTCGTGACCATAGGTGAGATATATATATATATATATATATATATATACATATATATACGTATATATACGTATATATATATATATATACATATATATACGTATATATATATATATATATATACATATATATACATATATATACGTATATATATATATATACGTATATATATATATATATATATATACATATATATACATATATATACGTATATATATATATATATATATATATATATATATATATATATATATACGTATATATATGTATTTATATATATATACGTATATATATACATATATACATATATATACATATATACATACATATTTATATACATATATATATATACATATATATACATATATACATACATATATACATATATATATATATATATATATATATATATATATGTATGTATGTATACATACATATATATACAGTATACAGTTAGGGCATACAGTATATGCCCTAACCTCTCCGAACAACAATTAATATCACTGCCATACTGCTGAATTTCCAGTACAGTATATCCATATATATCTGTCTTATACTGCTCCCGAATGAGCAGCACAATGTACACTGAAGGAGACAGTGTGACAAAAACTGTTCACTTCTTTTTAGTCATATTTAATTGTGTCATTACTGTAAGTGCTGATTAAAAAACACATTTCAAACATTTTTTTGTTACTTTTGGGAGGGAAGCTGTAACAGATTAGTGGGATTTCCATTCATTTCAATGGGGAAAGATGATGTAAGATGCAAGTGTTTTGAGTCACGAGCGTGGTCCCAGAACGAATTAAACCCATATCCCAAGGCACGACTGTATTTAATCTTATAGAATATCAGTTGTAATGGAAAAAACAGAAGCTATAACAGCTTTCACTCTTCACAGAGTTTGTGTGCAAATGTGACTGTGTAATTGTGAATATAGATCAGGTGGAACTAAGGGTTCAAGTTCAGCCTCTGATTGATTGATTAATGGCTTCAGGGGTGTGTCTGACTACTTTGGCCCATCAGAAAAGCACTTGGAAAAGAAAGCTGACATGGTTATTGTTGTACTTTATTTGTTTGCCCTCCATAATGACATTCTAATGCATATTGCACCTCAGCAGCATTTAGGCTGACTAACACAGAAATGTTGTGAACATTAGTAGCAGAATGTTCCTACAGCCCACTGAGCAGTAAGTATCACTCCAAAGCACTGCAGCTATATTACGTTTAAGAGTACCAAGGCCAACTTAACCTGAATAAGTCAGTTACGTTTTCATGTTTTTCCTTTGAGTACATCTACTCATCCATATTCTATATCGCTTCTCCTGCTCAGTCACGCCAGCTTGCACAACGATCAGCTATGTGAACCACTACACTACCAATGGCCCTTTCGTGGCAGTACAGTTTTTGACAACACAACACACAAGGAAGTTGTCATTACATCCATCCATTTTACATACTGCTTATGTACAAATAGCATGTGAGCGATGCTCAAAGACTGGTAAATGTTAGACATACAAAACAACACTTCACACAAACACAAAGGAATTCACAAAGTGAAATCTGTTGTGAATACTGCGTTTTAAGAGTTATTTTTTGAAAATTAGACACCACGCTACTAATCTGAATACCTAAAATTATCTGTGTTCAGAGCTGGCTAAGTAATCAAATTATGTACTTAAGGAGAAGAACTGATACTTGTGTACAAAAAAAAACAAAAGTGGGGGGGAAAAAAAAATCACGTTAGTCATGTTATTTAAGAGCTACTGCAGATAGCTGGCGTTAACTTTGATGCTAGCAAAATGTGTTGTCATAGTTGTTATCATAAAATCATGTGTTATCATTGCTAACGCTGTGAATTGACTAACATAAGATGGAAATTTAGTTCATGAAAACAACTGCAAAAAAAATGCACCTTACTCATTGAGATCAAATGGAAAGTTTTGAATGCCAGAAGCTCGTGTTTTCTCCAAATTTGTTGCCATCATCATTTATGCTCCCTGGTTCATGTTCCTTCATACTGTCGGTTCCCACCTCCGATAGGCCTTCTCTCTTCCCTTCCTCCTCTAACCCCCTCTCCTCATCCTCCTTGTCCTCATGCAGGAGTATGCCTGGTCCTGGGCTGCATGATATTCCCTGATGGATGGGACGCCGAAGTCATCCGGGACATGTGCGGGGAGCATACGGGGAAGTACTCTCTGGGTGACTGCTCTGTCCGCTGGGCCTACATGTTGGCCATCATGGGCATCCTCAACGCCCTGGTCCTGTCCTTAATGGCTTTCGTCCTGGGCAACCGGCAGAATGATTTCTACCTGGACGACCTGCAGACTGACAACAAAGGTTAAGACATCTGTTCTTTGTATTAACACACTTTAGAATTAATTCCCAACCATGAACTACTGTATTGTTTTTTTTTCACTACCTCCATCCAGCACAAAAGTGCTTCTGCTCTTGTGTTTTTGAAATCTAAAAATGGTTAACTTCTTGTGAGTAAAGTAAAAGAGAAGGAAACAATTGCACCGGTCAGGGTTGGTTTTATTGTGGGAATGCTGGGAGTTTCAACATTCAAATTTCTCTGATGTCCTTACTATACTGCTCAGTAGAGGGCAATCTGGATTGGAGACTGATGTGATGTTGTTGAGCAAAAAGATTGAAAGTTACCATATGCACAGTGGAACCTTTGAGGCCAAACACAAATTGTTCCATGCCGTGATGCTGGTTATGATTTGGGGTTTTTTGTTGTTGGTTTTTTTTGTCACCAAACTGTGACAGTCACCATCATAAAAGCTTAACATTTGTAAATCGTAAGTATAATAAAATACAGTACAATGTAACAAACAGTCTCAACTTTATTGACAGATGAGTTAATGAGAATGTGGTTTGCCTTGCAAATGCCCTTCAGACTTCTCTTTGTAAAAACTCAACAACAACAACAAAAATATATTGTCAAACAAAAGTAAGAGTAAGGAAGAGAGTATTCTTCTTTTAAAACCCTTGGTTGAGGATGGCCTTTCTTCTAGAATAGGTGTCACACAAAGCCAGAGAAAAAGTGCAGTGTGCAAAGTTAATCTTTTGACACTGGCTGAACTGAAGGCCTTGCGTGACACATGCATGACGGCAGTTCCGAATCCAATGATTTGTGTGACCTTATTGGTACAACGTGTCCCCGTAAAAATTGAAATCACTTGAAATACAAATATCCCAGTAACTACATGTCTTAACCTAGGTAAATTAATAAAATCATGGTTTGAAAATAAAAGCATTCCACTTTAGAGTTTCCAATGGATTTGAATAGGATTGTTGTGTTATATCCTGTATGTTCAGAATTAGCATGGAAAAGCCTTCACCCATACTTTAAATAAAACCAAATAAGATGCAGTTGGAAAATAAAAATACAGGATAGTGTCGCATTTAATGTGTGGGTTTCCAAGTTGGAAACAATGACTATTATGGTCTGGTCTCACTCATTTTTCCATTTTAGTTAGAGCGCTGCATTCAAAAACTGGAGAGGCTCCCTTGGTGCAACTCTGACAGTTTGCACAAAGTTGCATCAGGATGCCTGAATCCTTCTTGTTAAACCGTGTGAAAGCACACTATTGGAGGGAAGGAATGAAAGAGGGAATCAGGGGAGAAGAGAGCAGTTGATGTTAAATAGGAGACCAAAAGAAGGCAATTTAATCAGCTGTAGAAAAGACAAACGGCGACACCATGATATAATAGTGACACTAATAGAGCAACAGTGTAAACTGTACCAATAGATAGGCAGCAAGACAACGTAAAGTAGCAAGAGGGAAGAGGATGAGTCTGTGCGATAAAGAGGGAGAATTGTGACATTAGATGTCTCACTTCTCAGAAGGATCTCTGATAGTTTCCATGGTAACTGGAGATATTCCAGCGGGTGGGCGTGTATTTCTGTTTTTATCCGATTACCCCCAGTGTTTTTTTTTTTTTTTTTTTTTTTAAACACACTGAATGGATCTATTGCTTCATCAGCTGTGTGAACTTCCTTTTCCTCCGCTCCTGTTTGTACATTCATAGAAACTGAAATTGCCCTCTGGCTTAGCAGCATTCAATAATGAGGGAAATGTAACTAGATTCATATTAATAAGAAAAAAAAACAGCTCTGAAAGGGAAGTATTTGAAGAGGAAATGAAAAAGAACCCGACACATGCAGCCAACATATGTCTTCATTCAGCTGTAAACAAAGACTTAGATGCTTAACTTAGACTTACAAAAGCATATTAATGTTTTGCACAAATATGCACTTTCTTCCTTTTATTTTTTTTACTGCCTACATGCCAACACTGTTGTTCTGTTTGTGTCTTTTCAGATTTTGCTGTGTCCAGGGTAAGTAAGGAATTTTGCTTTGTCAGTTGTATGTGCATTATCACACACACACACACAGACACACACACAAACGCGCACACAGAGAGAGAGAGAGAGAGACTCAGACATATACACACGCACGTGCACGCAATGCATCACAGTGTAAGAATGGAGGACAAGCAAGCAAAATTACATTATGTCAAATATGCATAGAAAGTGAACACACCCCTGTGAAAAAAATGAGACCATGATAAATAATTTATAATCATATAAATGGGTGGTTTAACAGAGTTGTGTTTACTTTCTATAACTACTGCAAGCCCTATGAAAAATGAAACATACTGAATTCACAAAGCTCAAATTCAACCCCTCAAAGCTACAAAAACCATTAGCAAGCAAAACATATTGACACACAAATTATTTGATCAAAACTGGTTAAAATGCATTAATTAAAAAAACAAAGCTTATACAGGCTATTCTTTGTTTCCAACCCATTTCAAGTGGATTGTTTTTTAGTACAAAATTTAAAAAAAAGGATTCTCTCGTGAGAACAGGCGTTGCTGTGATATTGCATTCGTCATTTTACCCTCTGCACACAATGCCAAAGAAAATGTGTGCGGAGGTGTGTGTGTGTGTGTGTGTGTGTGGGGCGGGGGGGGCCTTATTGAAGGAGGTTTAATACAGGTATTTCTCCATCTCCAAAATAATGAATCATCCTGAATGCCAAAGAGTTTCATTTCATGGTGAATTAAGCAGATAAAAGGACTGGAGCAAGTTGTGAATTTGTCTTTGGTAGGTACTCACAGGAAGGCTCAGCAGGCGGTCCCTAGAGAGGCCAGTGCAGGGTTAGGGGGAAACAAAAATTAAAAAACACAACAAATGTTGAGCACTGTTTCATAGTCGCCAATTCTACCATCTGGTTTATGCTTTTAAAAAGATGCAATGCACGAGGCAGTTCAAGTTACATTTACACTATGTACCAGCAGCCACGGCCACCGTGGACAAAACGGGATGGTTGGGAGACGTAACGAGCCGTGATTACTGTGGATGACAGCGACAAATTTAAATTGTCAAAATGTTTGCCACGACAGTCACGTTGCAGGTGAGAAACCTTGTCATCAGTACTAAAACTGGGTGCATGCACGTAGTGTAAGCCTGACAATGTGCAATAGGGTGTTACACAACTTAGAGGCAGTCCATTATGACGAGAAGTATTGCATACGCTATATGAGGAACGTCACATGACCGAACCCGGAAAATAGGTTAGCGGACTTCCTGTGTATGCTATGCTATCGAGCGTAACTTCGGGTTGATGACATGATTGTTTGAAGCTGAACTTGCTCAAATTTAGTTTTCTTTATGGCCAGTGTCTTTTGACAAAAGTTCAATAAATGTATATCATTTATTTATTTAAGAAATGATGATATGATAATGATATGCCTAAAAAAGATATTGCAAGCTATTTAAAGTTCCTATGGGTGCTTTGTCCCGATCCTCTTTGCCATTCACCCAAGCAGGAAGGAAGTACTTTCACCTGTGTTGCCGAATGAGGAAGTAGGTTGCACATATGCCAGATTCCCCGGCATCTCACACTCGCCACATACATTTTTCTAAAGTTAACCGATTGTTTTCATTTACTTACAATGCCAGCTGGGACACATCTGTATAGAACGCTTCGTTGTTGACAGAAAATTAATATCATCAAACATTTATTTAGCATCAGTAAACATGTGCCGCCCCTGTTATGACGTCGACTCTGGGGCCAGGCTAGGCCAGGCAGGGCCAGGGAAGCTACAGACGACTCTGCTGGGGCAACAAATGTCCTGTAAAGCTGCCCGGCGTCCATGTTTCATCCGTAGAAAGCCTTGACAGAATATGACAAACGTGAGGGACCCCATCAGAAAGTGGTGGGCCGAAGCTGTAATGTACTTATATTGATGGTAAAACGCGGATCGAAATCTAGTGCACCTTGAAGGCAAACGGCGCTGCCCTGGCCGCAGGGAACATCGTGCAAATGTAGCCTAAAGCACCGTATTTTCACGACCATAAGGCGCAACGTATTAAAAGGCGCAGTCTCAGTTACGGGGTCTATTTCTGTATTTAACAAAGTCATAAGTCATATTATTGGGCGCAGGCATGGTAAAACATACGCTAGCTTAAAAAATACGGTAGCATGTGTGCACGCTAAAACATACGCTAGCATGCATGCTAGCGTATGTTTTTAAAAAGGCAGTGGGAGCAAAACTATTTAACAATGTACTCACGTTATTTTTTGATCAACCCTCATCCACAAATCCATCAAAGTCCTCATCTTCTGTATCCTAAATGAACAGCTGGGCAAGTTCTCCATCAGACATGCCGGGTTCCCTCTCGACATTGTCGGAGTCAGTCTCGTTGCCGGGGGCTGTTCAGCAATGATGCCGGCTTTCGCGAAACCTCGAACAACAGTCAAAGCAGATACCTTAGCCCAGGCTTCCACAATCCATTCACATATGCTGGCGTAACTCGCCCGGTGCTTCGTCTTGACTTGGCAAAGCTCGTTTTCCTGCTTCCTCCACTTGCGAATCATGGATTCGTTGATCTTGAATTCTCTCGCTGTTCGATTCCCATGTGTAACTGATAGCTTGCAGTTTAAACTGTGAAGCCTGGAAGCAATTAGTCCTAGTAAATCTGTTACAGTTTGGGACGCGGCAGAGGACCCAACAGCACAGACAAGCAAGCAAGTAAACTTCTAGAGCATTTATTTCCTTGCAACAGCCAAACAGGGGAAACAGCACCCAGGTAGGGGGAGCAGGGACTTCGGGTGGTCCGTTTCGGCCAGACAAAGAGATCCACGGGCAGGCAGACGTGCAGGCACGGTTGCAGTCGTAAAAGGACCGCGGGCGAGGAAGCAGGCGTGGGGGAACTCTTCAGGCAGGCAGTTGTGCAGGCGAGGACTCTCTGGGTGACAAGAGGGAAAAAGCTGATCAGTATTTCTTAAAACTCTGGAACCGAGGTGAGGTCAGGCTTGTTCAGTTCTTCGGCATGAGTGGCAGTTACGAGAGCAGATTTTAGACAATTAGTATGACAAAACGTGCTCCAGGTGGTTAGTCACAGGTGTGTCCAATCCATGTGTAACTTAAGCCAGGGCAACCCAAGTACCAGGGGTGTGTGAGGGCAGTCAAAAATAAAAAAAGAAGGAGAGAAGAAGGGATACGGGTAGGGTCTGTTGGTCCATGTGGGATAGCAACTGTCCGTTAAGTGCAGTGGTCTTCAAGGGCTTGGCCAACGGTCAAGTCCCTATTCCCATTTGTCTCACCAGGTCCCTATCAATAAAATTGTCATCCGCCCCGCTGTCAACCAGAGCGGATAGGTCTCAGAACTGGTCCTTCCAACACAGCGTGGCTGAGAGCTGAAGCCGACGTGTGGAGGAACTACCTCTGTGGCTCAACAATAGTTTTGCGAGCTCGATGCGACTCACAGTACGACTACTCAAGACGATCTGGTGGTGTTCGGGACCGGCTTAAGTACACCCGTTGAAGATGAATTGCAGCAGGTCCCGGCTCCAACTGGTCTCTCCACTCCTGCACATAGACACACTTACGAACGCACACACACACACACACACACACACATGCACAAAGAAGGAGGGGTTCGGGGTGCTGAGGCAGCAGTGCTCAGTATTCAGTGCTCTAAATTAAAGTCGCCTGACATCTGAAATGAAAATACAGTACTTTATTATGACTCTTAATTTGTTGACTATCTTTTGTTGTGTGTGTTTTTGTTGGTGTTTTTTTGTTGTTTGTTTTTTTTAGATTGAGGTTCGGGATAGAAGAGAGCCAAGGTATGGAGTGCAACGTCTTCACTGAGGACGATGATCACACTGGACATCTTCTCTTCTACTATTCCTCTGTTTCTTTTTCCTCTTCTCTGTTTTTCTTCTTCTTCTTCTTTCCAATGATCAGGATATCACCCAATGTCAATACAGACACCCAGTGTACACGATTATGTAAAATAAAACAAAACAAAAATTAACAACAACAAAATCATTGGGATAAAAAAAACAGATGTCTGTACAGTGGAGTGAACACTTGACTTTCTCAACAAATATATTTATGATGTGGGGAAAATATATTTAAAGTCTTGATTTATGTGAGAAGCTTTTCAGATGAAGAACCATCTTGTCTGTATATGATTTTTTTGGGACCATCATTTTGCAACTTCATCACCTTGTGTTTTTGTATACATCTTCATTAGCAATGAATGAGAGTCCTTCTATCGTAGACACGTAACTGGCAACGATCAAACGTCAACAACAACAACAGGTGGCTCTTCATCTAATGTGATAGACATTTCAAGGAGTACCCCATAACAGCTTTACTAACATCTCTGGGAGATTCTCTGCTGTATATCCATAACAATGTAAATAACATCATAAAGTGTTTTTTAAAACCTCAATTCTTAAAACAGACTTTGCCATCAAAAGTACAGTATAATTGGAGTTTCCGAATTCATAATACAGTGATATGTTTATTTTACGCCTCCAAGTCAGTAGGGTGACTAAATGTGCTCATTGGACTAGCAGCGGTACCTGTTGTAGTTCCAAGGATCATCGATTAACGCCAAATGCTGCTAGAGTCAGCACAACATAAACGTAACGCACCATTGTTAGTAATGGCAGAACCATATTGTAGATTTTAGGGTTCCACTTTCTTGAATAGGTATCATGATTGAAGCTTTATAAATGGTTCATAAAATAGTTATTGATTGCTATAAGTCATTAGCTAAAAGTGGGGACACCTTTATTTATTCTACTTTGCCAGTTATCAATGTTAGTAAATACGATGCCAAGACTTGACAATACTCTTCACAATAAGGCTCCAATTTTGCTAGTTATAACTAGAAGCAGGTCAGGATTATAAACTAACTATGAAGCATAGCAGCACTTTAATCTTGCCAAATAGAGAACCCACACTTGTTGCTGGAAGTAATTTGTAACAGTTTGTTTATGATTTACAAAAAGTGTATGAATCCTTATTTACACATTTATAAAATCACCCATATTGTAAAGTAACTGCAGCTCCATGAGAGGGGCACAACACTGGCAAATAGCTGACTACATCTATAATAACTAATCTACTACCCATTTATAAAGACTTTATAATGTTACCCATATTGTAAAGGGCTTCTGATTCTAGAATCACAGAAGTCATACGTCCACATGGTAGCGTTTACAAATATAGTTTTATGTATTTTGAAAATTGACTTCTTTATGTTTTACTCACTGACATTTTTACAAATTTTCATTTCTCAGGCGCCCTCACCTCACTGTACAAACAGTTACTGATCACTAATGACAGCCTGTTCTCAACAAAAATTAAGTGGGATTTTGTGAGAGTTAAGCACTGCGATTAGTAGAAAATTGACTAATTTTATTTGAAATTGAAAAAAAAAACTTCATTGTCATTGCTTAAAAATATTTTGACAATATTGTGACATTTTTGTAGCAAAATGCATCCATACACTCATGATTTTGTTTACTGCAGCAGGTCATAATATTTTATTTTGTCATTGGTGGGATTTGTGCACGCTCATGGTTGGACACTGGTTTCGCGTCAAATAAAATTACAATATGTTTTTGTTCAATTTCCCACTGAATGCCAGTGTGCAGATATTTCAGGAAATCTGACCAATGTGTGTTAAATCATCAAGTTGTTTTTACTTATTTAGATTTTCTTTTTCAATGATACATGTCCAACACTCACAAAAGTGCTCTCAGACAACACCATAACAGGAGTAAGAGAAAATCTGATCTCAGTATCTTTTAGCAATTTTGTTATTAAGATTTGTGCATTATGCATGGGGACAAAGCCTGGATTTACACCTTTATCCGGATCTATAGTAGAATTGAGTAAAATAATTGGTGCTTCTATGCTCATAATAATAAGGTACAAACAAACAGCAATGAAGACATAACTTCCTTGGTGAAGGTGAAGGTATTCTTTAAATTCAAAACAAATGACACTAATCATATAAGCTTTGCACTACATACGTTGATTGTTGCTGCAACAAACAAGTAGCTCCCATTTTTGCTGCACCAGCAACATGTGAATGCCACAGGACATTTCAAACGTGATAGGCAGGTCGTATCATGTATCGACTGTAGGCCGATGTCAAACACATTGGACCCTCAGAACTTCAATTGTTGAACAATTTCTCTCTCTTTCTTTCTTTCAAAAATAAGGGTAGCTACAGGATGTATTATGACCTTATGAGACCCGTTGTTGGTCGTAAAATGTACATTCAAAACAACTATAAAACACACACATCTTAACCAAAAGTGATGACATCGGGAGTGAGGCTTACATAACTTACAATATGTATGTAGAATTAATTATGCTAACTATCAATGCCCATTAATTCCTTCATCGAAAATTATTGTGACCCAAAAAAAAAACAAACAAACAAAGGTTGAACAGCATCCTGGTAACAACTGTGTTCAAGTTCTGAAGGTCCACTGTACTTAGAAGGGCAAACATTTGTTTAAACCCTGATTTTGGACTTGATATTAGCAGCGTAGCATACAGCTGATTGTTGACAAGTAAACAAGTTTCAGTCGGTATTTTCTAACCTCTGTCATCTGCAGGTTTGTCTGACAAGGTACGTTTACTCCGTAACCAACGGTACATGTTTACTGTAAACAGATCAAGACGCCAATTCCAAACGTGAGTCACGCTTAAGCCTACTCTGCAGGAACACCCCGTATGCATTCTTTGACCTTATTTTATACAGTCCAGCTACAGTCACGAGTAGATAGCTAGATGTACTCCTAGATGTGAGGTTATTTTTGGATGCTTGCTAGCTAACTCTCAGGAAGCTGTGTACACAGCACTGTATTAATGGCTCATAATGGGAACAAGTATGTCTTGTAGACGCTGATGTGGGTGCATCCCTTGTTCATTCCTTTCGACACATTTGGACTGACTACTCTGGGTTTACAAGCTGGGCCAAGCAGGCACAATGAAAATAGCCCTTATGCTGAATCAAATGATGCTGTCACACTCACAATTTTTGCCTCATCAACCATCACAGTGCCAACCCTTGATTTGAAACCACCAATGAACTGTGTGCAAATCATTGTTATGATATATAAAGGCAGGTTGACGTTGTAGAAAATGTGATTTTTTTTTTTTTTTTTTTTGCTTTCTTTACAATTATTAGAGAACTAGTCGACTTGCTGATACCCAAGTATGGACATTTTCCATCGCTATACTTTGCATAAAGAAGGTGGTAATGTGTCTTGATAGGGAATATATCAGGATTTTCCTACCCTCTTCTCATTTGGGAATACTTTTAATGGTCCTGGACATCTTTCACAAAACAAACAAACAAAAAATCTTCTAAGGGAGTGAAAGAAAACTCCATAGAGGCTTATGTAGTCCTGTTTGGACTTCGAAGCGTCATTGGCCACACATTGGCCAGTCTGAGCGCCTTTTTTTTTTTTCTTCCAATCCTGAGGAGTTGACGCTGAATTGAAATAAACCTTAACAAGGAACTGACGCGATCTTAACCCTGATGAGCACATCTTTCTACTACTCCAGGTGCCTCTAAGAACTCTTGATCCAGATGTGGTGCAGAACCAGCAAAACCAGTATTGACACTGTAGGGTTGTTGTTTTTTTCTACTAAACGACTACGACACTCCAACTGAGCGCTCACGCAATGTGAGCTGAGTCTGACTGCGAATTTGAGCTCCATTCAGTTTTCGAGTTAAGCTAATGAATTGAATAACCAAGACTTCCCCCCGGATTATTTACTTTGGTTTGGGGGCAAATGTTTCTCTACTTTGAAATAAACAACTTCATCATCTTAAATTGCAATTCAAAGCCACAAAGAACCGTCGGGAAAAAGCTCAGTATTTTCTGATTTTCAAAAGATGTTTGCGGACCATGGTGTAAATGTAATTTAATTGTTCTGTCATGCAATACCATGTATAAAGACATCTTGTTGGGGGGAGGGCTGGGGCAATGATGACTAATGTCGAGTGATTTTTGTTCTGATTCTTGTTGACTTTTCTGTTCAAGCTTGAAATGTTGCCAAAAAATCATGTACTACATGAAGAAAAGACAAAATATTATGTTTGCTTTTTTTAACGTTGGTTTGTTTTGTGTTACAAAATAATTATATGAGGATATTCGTCAGAACCTTTGTTTGATTAATGTGTTGCTCTATACTTAGCTTTATGTTAAAGTTGACTTTCGTTATATTTTCATGTGGATGGTTGTCGTTCTGTCACATCAGTTCATTATCTCAATTAATTTTCACTAACTAATGAATGACTGCTTGTTGAAATCTCAACACCACTAAAATGCATTTATTGAAAAAAAGAGAGAACGAAATCAATTCATGAATTGACTATAGTTGACAAGAGTCTGAAATGAGTTTGTTGCTTTTCATGGTTTATGCTGACATGATGCTGATTTTGATTTCAAAGTTATATTGTCTAATTAATTCGTATATGTGAATAGTACTGCAGCTCACTATGACAATTTCTGTTCCTCAAAAACATTTTGAGAGGGTCGAATAAAAATATTTTACATTCAAAACAACAGCTTGTTTTGTGTAATCGTGCAATGTAGCCCTTTTACATGGCATTTTGGTCAATCATAGAAGAAAAGTGCATTGTTTATTAATAAATTTTTTGAAGTCAATATTTTGAATTTCTAATTTCAAATGAGTTTCCTGTTAAGGGTTAAATAACAATATGTTGTCCCTTTCATGTACTGTAACTAACTGATGTTGTTTATCCTTATGACACTTTTTCAAGGCTTAAACATGCTGCACAAGTGAAATCCATGATTGAATGTACACTTTCTAGGCTCTTAAATACAGAGAATAAAGAAAAAAAAAGGTCAAGTTTTACCCAGAAACACCAAGTAATAAGATCCCAAATAAGAACAACAAATGAAGACCTTTGACTGATGATGTGACAGAGCTCTAAGCAACTCAACATGTTAAATGGAACAGCAATGTTAAATTGAAAATGGACAATGGGTGCAGGGCAGCAGTGCCCGGCAGCCCTGCCTGCCCTGCCCTGGACCACCCTGGATCCCTCGGTTTGGGAGATGTCCCGTCCAGGTCGCTCTCAGGTGGACTCCTGGGTCCGACCCTGCCTCTCGATTAGGTGGGTGGGGTCCTCAGCCCCCGTAGTGCAGGCACAGCAATTACAGGACACTTCTGATGGTTATTGTGCATGCAGTCAATTCACTTGCATGTGTCTGCAGACACGCACACCCTTGGGACTTATTCGTAGGGTGGAGGGCCACTCACTCATTAACTCACTGAAAATAACTTAAAACTATGCACATTTTTTGGGTATCCCCTCACTTACACTCTGGTCCTACAGATGTTTTAATTTACAGAGCCACTCCTATCACACTTCAGTTGTACAGCCGGGTCCTCTATACCCGTCCTGCATGCTTCCCCTCCTATCCCTGTCCTGTCTGGTCCTGTCCTATCTTGTCCTGTACTTCCCTCACAGGGTGTAACACTACTGACCCATGCAACACTCAAATCCAATGTGTCATTGTACTATGTATATGGTTTACTTTCCTCACCTTGTTTACAGCTAGTGTTTGTCTTTTGTTACCTTTTCACTTTCTCTTCTGTTTTTTGTGTCACTCTCCTTTAAAAACTTTGTTCTGTTCGACTGAACGACTGTGATTCTCAATAAATATCCATCAGAATACAACGAAACCACAGTAGCAGCTTAAAAGGTCCACTGTGATACAGTAAAAGATGTTTCAGCATAAAAGGGATACAGATCTTTTCTGCTTGACCTAACAGACGAACGGGGAGCAAAAAAAAAAAAAAAGTTCAGGATGCATACCTGTCATGATGCAGCAAGTTGAGGTTCATTCAAACAGGAGACTCTATGTCATTAACATCTTAGCAGACCATCGAGTTCTGTGGGTTAGTCACACAACCCAAAATATCGCAATACAAGCATGCAGGCGCGCGCACACACACACACACACACACACACACACACACACACACGCGCGCGCACACGCACGCACGCAGGCACGCGCACACGCACGCAGGCACGCGCACACCCACACAAACTGAGAGGGTGGCATTGGGTGAGAGCACCAGGCACTGTGTGAACACTGTAAATATTGTTAAATATTAAACATCTGTAAATGATCAGTGGCTTTTTCCTCAATGTGGTCTGACTCTCACTAACCACCACATTTTGTCACGCATCAGGGACATTAAATTGTATCTTTAATTCAGTGTGCCACCTAGAGTACTTGACTTTTTTACCCCATATTCAACTTTAAAGAAACCCTGCAAGGTTACACTCCAATTACAGGTTTAAAACTAATTGTTTTGTCTCATAAACAACCCAGCTCTAATAATGATAATGGTGGAACAATTTAAATGCAGCCCTATGGGGGGCACAAGTCAGTGCAAACTGTAGGCCAGTCCCAAGCCCAGATAACTGCAGAGATTTGCGTCAGGAAGGGGATCCGGATTAAAACTTTGCCAAACAAATATGAGCGTTCATCCAAAGAATTCTGTACCAGATCGGTCATGGCCTGGGTTAACAACGTCCATCCCCTCCCCAGCCACATTTAACCTATAGGGCGCTGGTGGAAATTCAGCGACTGTGGGTCGAAGACAAAGGACAGGTGTAAAGTGGGTTCTTAAGCAGAAAGAGAAGAGGAAAGTATAGAGTCTATAACTGAATGTGGGGACTTTGACAGGAAAAGCTCGGGAGTTGGTTGACATGATGATTCGGAGAAAGGTTGATATATGAGCAGGTGGAAAGGCAGTAAGGCGAGAAGTTTAGGGGCAGGGTTCAAATTATTTTGCCATGGTGTAGATATGAAGAGAAATGGAGTAGGGGTTATTTTAAAGGAAGAGTTAGCTAAGAATGTCTTGGAGGTGAAAATAGTATCAGATCAAGTGATGAGCCTGAAACTTGAAATTGAGGGTGTTATGTATAATGTGATTAGTGGCAATGCCCCACAGGTAGGATGTGACCTAGAGGTAAAAGAGAAATTCTGGAAGGAGCTAGACGAAGTAGTTCTGAGCATCCCAGACAGAGAGAGAGAGTCGTGATTGGTGCAGATTGTAATGGACATGTTGGTGAAGGAAACAGGGGTGATGAAGAAGTGATAGGTAAGTTCTGCATCCAGGAAAGGAACTTGGAGGGACAGATAGTGGTAGACTTTTCAAAATGGATGGAAATGGCTGTAGTGAATACTTTCTTCCAGAAGAGCCAGGAACATAGGGTGACCTACAAGAGCGAAGGTAGAAGACCGCAGGTGGGTTACGTCTTGTGCAGGCGATGTAATTTGAAGGAGGTTACTGACTGTAAGGTAGTGGTAGAGGAGAGTGTGGCTAGACAGCATAAGATGGCGGTGTGTAAGATGATGGTGGGGAAGAAGCTTAAGATGACAAAGGCAGAGCAGAGAACCATGTGGTAGAAGCTGAGAAAGGAAGAGTTTTCTGCAGCTTTTCAAGAAGAGGTGAGACAGGCTCTCGTTGGACAGGAGGAGCTTCCAGAAGACTGGACCACTACAGCCAAGGTGATCAGAGAGTCAGACAGGAGAGTACTTTTTGCATCTTCGTGTAAGAAAGGGGAGAAGGAGACCAGGGTGGTGGAACATCAAATTATAGGAAATCATACGAGGAATGAGGTTAACTAAGAAGAAAAAGGACACTGAGAGGACTGAAGAGAGAAGAAATAGGAATACTGGGAGATGTGATGTGGGGTGAACGTAGAGGTGGCAAAGGCTAAACAAGAGGCATATGATGGCATGCTTTTCAGGTTGGACACTAAAGAAGGATAAAAAGATCTATACCGGTTGGCCAGACAGAGGGATAGAGATGGGAGGGATGTGCAGCAGGTTTGGGTGATTAAGGATAGGGATAGAAATGTGTTGACTGGTGCCAGTAGTGTGCCTGATCGATGGAAAGAATACTTTGAGGAGTTGATGAAAGAGGAATATAAGAGAGAAGGAAGAGTAGAATAGGGAAGTGTGATGGACCAGGAAGTAGCAATGATTCATAAGGGGGTAGCTAGAAAGGCACTAAAGAGGATGAAAAAAAGGAAAGCAGTTGGTCCTGATGAGATACCTGTGGAGGTATTGAAGCATATAGGAGTGGCGGCTGTGGAGTTTTGGACCAGGTTGTTCAACAGAATTCTAGCAGGGGAGAAGATGCCTGAGGAATGGGGGAAAAGTGTGCTGTTGCTCATTTTTAAGAACAAGGGCAATGTGCAGAGCTATGGGAACTATAGAGGAATAAAGTTGATGAGCGACACAATGAAGTTATGGGAAAGAGTAGTGTAGGCTAGACCCAGGAGTATTTGCGAGCAACAGTATGGTTTCATGCCTAGAAAGAGGACCAAAGATACCTTATTTGCCTTGAGGGTGTTGATGGAAAAGTAGAGCCTCTGACAGAGTAGCCAGAGAGGAACTACAGTACTGCATGCAGACGTCTGGAGTGGCAGAGAAGCATGTTAGTATAGTACAGGACAGCAGAACAGTGGTGAAGCATGTTAGTATAGTACAGGGCAGCAGAACAGTGGTGAGGTTTGCTGTAGGTGTGACAGAGGAGTTATGGTGGAAGTGGGACTGCATCAGTGATCAGCCATGAGCCCCTTCCTTTTTGTAGTGGTGATGGATAGGCTGACAGATGAGGTTAGACTAGAATCGCCGTGGACTAAGATGTTTGAAAGGTGGAAAAACAATTAGAAAGGTGGAGGCATGTACTGGAAAGATTAGCCGGAGTAAGACAGAATATATCTGCATGAATGAGAGGAGTGGAGGGGGAAGATTGAGGCTACAGGGAGAAAAGATAGTGAGGATGGATGTCTTTAAATATTTGGGTTAAACAGTCCCAAGCAATAGTGAGTGTGGTAAGGAACTGAAATGGGTCCAAGCAGGTTGGAACGGGTGGAGGATTGTGTCAGGTGTGTTATGTGACAGAAAGGTCTCTGCTAGGATGAAGGGCAAAGTTTCTAAAACAGTGGTGAGGGCAGCCATGATGTTCGGATTCGAGAACGTGGCACTGAAGAGACAACAGGTAGCAGAGCTGGAGGCGTCTCATTTGCACAGTATTAGACAGAATTGCTTCCTCAAAACAGGCAGGAATTTCAGCAAGGGTCTTAGAGAAAAGTGTGTGATAAATCTTGACATGCTATTTAGACACTTGGAAATATTTTTCTTTTGTGGAAAACAATGCATAATATGTCCTCTTTCAGAACCTTTAATTATGATGTACAGTACAGTCTTACACCACTGCAAACAAGATAACATTTGTGGAAATCTAACAAAATAAATGAACAAATAAATTTTTGAAGGGACCCTTACAGTCCATGAAATTTGGAGTCAAATCAGAGGATTGTGTCCAACCAAATAACTTCTTTCATCATTCATCTTCCGTACCGCTTATCCTCACTAGCGTCACGGGCGTACGGGAGCCTATCCCAGCTATCTTCAGGCAAGAGGCGGGGGACACCCTGAACTGGTCGCCAGCCAATCGCAGGGCACATATAAACAGACCTTTCGCACTCACATTCACATCCACTGTGCCGCCCAAATAACTTCTTAAAACTAACAATAAAAATGTATTTTGGTCTCTGGATCCTGTGTGGTCCCTGACCATCCCGCACTATTACATTCCACAAGTGGAAGGTTTAAAATGTTGTTTTAAGTTTATGTGGACCACAGTCAGCCCGGTCCACCTCGACCCACCACACTGTGTGAGCACTGGCAGGTCCTTGTCATCATATTTAACTCTGTATAAATGTTGCGTCTACTGTAAAATAATTAAATATGCTGGTGAGGATGATCACTGATGGTGTAACAATTCACTCGCTTGACTTCCGCAAAGGCAGCGTGGTCTTAATTCCCCCTAATTGACCGTGTGATTGTGAGTTTTGAAAGGTTGTCTCTTTTTTTGTGTGCCATGATTGACTGGCGACCAGCCCATGATGTAGCCTGCCTTCTGCACAAAGTCAGCTGGAATAGGCTCCAGCTCCCTGCGGCCCTGAACAGGAAATTAACTGGAGACAATGGATGGTGGGATGAATGTTTGGAAGGCTTTATGGGTGAAGTAATGCTTGCCATGCTCACTGAATGGAGCACAAGCGGTTCAGCCATCTTCCGTGGATCTGCGTGCGCCATGCGCACAGAACTCGTCCAACATTTTTCTTACTGGGTGGCAACAACAAAGTTTTTACCCTTGGTGACTGAACTAAACACTTTGTGGAAGGAGGTGGAAGCAGCAGCGGTTTCCAGCTGTAGTTGCTTGGCTGCCACAAACTTCCTGTGCAGTTTTTATTATGCTCATCATAATCCCTCAAAGGGAAATTCAACTCAGACTCTGCTGTATTATTTGTGTTGCACAGCATACACACACAGTGAACCAGATAGAGAATTAGACATTAGAGATTTTGAATGAAAGGGCCACACAAACAGTACTTGCACCACTTGAGCTGGGTGGTGGGGACGTTGCCTTGCTCTGGAGCACCTCAACAGCAGCCAGCAAGTATCTAGCATCTCTTCAACAATTAGTTGCTATTTTTTGATATTAGGTCTAAAGTAGGAACTGTGACGCTTTGGATCTAAAGCCGAAATCTTTACAGACGAGCTACTGCCGCCCTTCTTTAGTACAAGTTTAGCGTGTCCAATGGGAACCGGCTGGAGAAAGGCAGTGACCATTGTCCTGGTGGATCAGCACCCAGTAAAATCAGTTCTTATCAATGTGCACTATGCACAGTATGAGAAAGTTAAAAAATATTAGTCCCTCTTCCGTCAATCAATTTTCTATCACACTTGTTCTCATTAGTGGGAGCCAGAGTCTATCCTATCTGGAATTGTCACCTGTCAGTCACAGAGACACACACACAAAATAACTTGTCACACTCAAATTCACAGCAATGAACAAAAGCAGGGATGTCAAAATATTTTTTTTCCACAGGCCACATTGTACATTTGTAGTTACAGTTTCCCTCAGCGGGTTATTATGACTGTGAAATCATTTTAATGTATAATCGCTTCATTTTAGCAAGAAAAACGAAGTATACTGATCATTTTCTTTAGTGGGACACAAACAATGATTTCACTGGCCAGATTTGGCTCCTGGGCCTTGAGTTTGACACCTGTAATTTAGAGGTTTAGCCTAACATGCATGTTTTAGAAACCCTCATGAACAAAGGGCAAAATCAACATAGGAAATATGGTTTTAAAGTGGCACGAAGCAGAAATCCTTGTTTATGTTTGAAGATAAGTGCTGAAAACTTATGCAAAGACTTGTAACAATATAGTGCTGAATTGTTGAGATATAGATATAGATTTTTCACCGTTTGAATTTTCCTGATTTTGTGGGCTGGGGCGTATATAAGTTCAAAATGACGTCATTTCGTTTGGCTATGCTGCTCAGTTGTGAGTTAGCTGTGCTTAGCTTCCATAACAAGGCCTATTTACCACTCCAGCATGCAGTTAGCAAGCTAACAATTGCTTCATCCCGAAAATGCATCTTCGCTGGATGGCTCAAATTACAAAACAGCTCGGTGAAGTTACTTAAGCCCCTAAAAAAGGAAATAAAAAAGCGATTGCTTGACTTTTTGAAGACACACACAGATGGAGAACATCAACACCATCACCCAACTCTTCAGTGTGCATTTTACGACGGACAGTTTTGTAAATTTTCACCAGCGACAACATGGCTTCGTGGGTAACTTGATACTAGTGAATGGGGCAGTGCCAACTGACTAACTACCTGTGCTTCCTCCTACCGTCCCGTTGTCGTCAGGTGTCGTGTTCGGCTGTGACATTATGTCACCAACAACGAGGGTAAGTTGACTTGTGTGCTTATTTTTATGATTATAGTCCACAATAACCATTCAATTTTGAATTTGAGCCTCCTAACGTGATTTTACATCGCATAAGCTAACACCCCTTCGATATGTTTGAATCCTTTTGGCGCATCCATTCGACACGCCCACAGTGTCTGAGAGCTGAGAGGTGGCCCTTATTATTCAAGTTTTTAAACCAGATTTGTTTTTTTTATTCATTCAAATTTGGCAGCCTTGTTAACATTACTCTTCTCTGTGGTGTGTCAAATTTATATGCCATTTTTTTAGCCTGTTTAGTGCCACTTTAATATTTCTATTAATAAATGTAATGACAAATATTCATACTGTAAAAGAAAATGGACACAATTGGTGCCGTTTTTAATGACTGTATATAATAATAATAATAATATTAATAAGGGATGTTCAATACAAGTACGAGTATTGACTCTTGAGTACTCAACGAGACCGATACCGAATACTTCTGAAACCGCCACAGTATAAAGGTAACTTTTGGTGAGGAGGACTTAAGTATCATTGGTGTCTGGCATCGATACCCGATATCTTGAAATAAGGCCGGTACCAGCCTGATACAGTTATCTGGTATCAGAAGTCACCCATTCCTAATAATAATCATAACTGTAGTTAACCTTAAGTGCTTTACAATTATTGCAAACATTTTGTATTGGAACACATTTACAAAACGCAAAGAACTGTATAAATCTGCAATTTTCAGTTTTGCACAATATTAGCTGGGCTCCAGCTTACCAAAGGTAACATTTAGTGATGCATGAGTACATAGCCAATGTCTAAACACACATCCCAGGGATGTTTTTGGAGCAAGCTAGGAAGTAATGGTATGGAGATGTTTTTCTTTTCTCTCCCTTTCTTGCTCTTTCCTTCTCTCAGTCTTTCTCAGAAGTGATGTGAGACTATAAATGTTAGTCTGTGTCTATTGGGCCATCACAAGGAATTTACTGGAGTTGAATCAACAGTCGCATGAGATTAAAGTGGGTGAAACTCGTAATAAAGTCAGACTCACTTTTCCAGGCGTTTAGAAGACTGAAAAAGTGCGCAGGAAAGGACCTAAGCACTGTCATCTAGTGACATTTTGGTCAGTTACTGACATTTTGTCTTTTTTTTTTTTTTTTTTTTTAATCAAAATGTTACAGCCCATGAGTAATGTTCCTGGATGCTCTTTAGTGTTTGTGTTTGCTTCCTGTTTGTCCGTCATCCTTCTTTTGAGCAATGGATGCACAGAAGCTTCCATATACCACATAAAAGGTAAGATAAGATTGTTTTCTTGTAGTATTAGCAACCATAATGCACTACATTTTTTGTCTTTCTGGCCATGATTGATTTAATCAACACTTGCCTTTGGATATTTGCTGCTTATAGCCATTACTAGTACAAAGAAGTATTAATAAACACACAAATAATATCAAGTGAATTACGGGAATAAACAGTCATTGAAACGTGAGGATAAAAGTTTAGTATTATGAGACAAAACTTGTAATTTGAAGTGCATAAACAAGAAAGAAACTATCTTATGTGAATATATAAATAAGGAACTTTTATGTGAATAAGGGTGTAATTATTCCATAAACATGTAAACTCTGGTGCATGAAGTCATAACATGAGGCAAAGGGGAATTTAACTCAAATACAATTTGACAGTATATTACGAGGAAGAATGTGTCATTTGAAAAAGGTTTTGATTATAAGTGACAAAAGCTGTAATTTGTTAATTAAAAAAAAAAAGTAATATCAGACAGACAACAAAGTTGTAAAATTTGAGAGGAAGAAAACCTTTCAAACTAGGATGTTCCAGTTGATCAAGCTCTTCAATGTAGGCAAAGGAACACAACATTTATTTGCTGCAGGACCTCAAGTTTCTGAGGGACGATTTTAAAGCCTTTTTTGCCATCCATCCATCCATTTTCTTTTACTGCTTATCCTCACTAGGGTCGTGGGCTGCTGGAGGCGGTCCCAGCTATCTTCGGGAGGGAGGCGCGGTACACCCTGAACCGGTCGCCAGCCAATCGCAGGGCACATATAAACAAACAACCATTCACACCTACGGGCAATTTAGAGTCTTCAATCAACCTACCACGCATGTTTTGGGGATGTGGGAGGAAACTGGAGTACGAGGAGAAAACCCACCCAGGCACAGGGAGAACACACAGGTGGGGCCGGGATTTGAACCCCGGTCCCCAGAACTGTGAGGCAGATGTGCTAACCAGTCGTTCACCGTGCCGGTGCCTTTTTGCCATATAAAATCAAATTACCCAGTTATGTTGGCTTTGTTTTTGTTCACAGGTCTGTGTTCATATAAAGACAAGTACTACAAGCCAGGGAATTTGTTCAGGAGAGGCTGTGACGAGTGTTACTGCCACAACTTTGGTTCCTACTGCTTTGCGTGAGTAGCCTTCATCATTCACTTCAGGTCATATTAATTGATTTCACTTATATAATAAAGGCTCGTTCTCATTGAGTTTCCCCTTTCCTATCTGATCACGGCCA
Source organism: Phyllopteryx taeniolatus (assembly GCF_024500385.1). Classification (NCBI taxonomy): domain Eukaryota; kingdom Metazoa; phylum Chordata; class Actinopteri; order Syngnathiformes; family Syngnathidae; genus Phyllopteryx; species Phyllopteryx taeniolatus. Next base: position 22,632,344 of record NC_084502.1, on the reverse strand, counting down.
CTCTCGCTTCTCTCCTAGCAGGCCCATGAAGCCCACCTCCTGGCCCAGGAAGTGTCAGCGACTCATGACCGAGTGTGGCTACAAGGTCGTCTATAAAAAAAATCCTCTGGTTACGTGTCGAGCCTACAGCTGGATAGGATGAAAGGCACGGAGATGTTTTGTTCAAATGTAATAAATGTTAAAGAGATACAACACAAATAAAGCTGTCAGACATGGACAATGGCTAACCTGATGATACTACTTCAACGTGTTTCGTTCCCACACAAAAAATTTCTATTTTAAAGGTCAGGTCACAAATTTCCTCATTAGTCTAACACAAAGCAATACAATACATAATTTTTCGTATGAAATCCAAAATAAAGTCATTATATACAACACGTTGTTATATTGCAAGGAGTTGTCATATTTTGTAAATATATTAATACATAAATAAATATATAAAGAAAATCATAATACGAGAACAAAAATACGTAAAAAAATTGATGTTTTTGTGACTAAAGTATTACCTTCAGGATTTTTTTTGTAATTGTCATAGCAAAGCTATTAATTGAATGAGAATAAAGTCATAATGTAATGAGTGATCACACTGAGTGTGAGTGACATGCGCATGGTGAGTGTCAGTGAGATGCGCGTGTGAGCATGTTTGAGTAGTGATTATGAGAGCAAGATGTTCAGTCGTGCGCATGAGAGCGTTTCAAGTGTTTATGAGTGAAAACTAGGGCTGTCACTATCGAATCCTTTTAGAATCGATTATCCTATAGATACTTAATTGACTAACCAAACAATCGAACCCCCAAAAGAAATGTTAAAAAATATATTTTAATTAATTAATTTAATTATTTTTTTTTTTTATTAATAATTGAGTAATCGGATATAATACTCGGGAGATCCACCCGCCTGCCTAAATTGTGGTCCATGCACGTAAGTCCAACTTGCGGTCTACTAAAAGTACAGATTAGTGCATATTTGGGTTTAAATTAACAAGAACAGGAACGCCAGCTCTCTGCATTGTCAGTACACGCTCCTTCCACCCTCATATCACAAGTTAGTTTCCTTTGCCAATGTTTGTCAGTCCTTTTTGTTTTCTTTCCTGCATTGTTCCCTGGTAGATTCCCATGTTAGAGCTCATTACATTTTCTATAAAAATTCACTACCTGTATCATTTGTGTGTGTTTGGGTTCGACAAAAGACCTCTGGTTATCGAGAACTCTTTTCTAATTCATGTAGCAACCTTCAAATTACGAGACTGATAAAAGGTTTGTCGTCACTTTGTCCTGACGTTTTATACATCTAAAAAGTGATGTGGTGCCCCTTTACGAATTAGTTTGATTTTCAGGTTAAAGCGTAATTTGGACTAACCCGGAACTGAATGCAGGCGTTTACTTTCCTTCATATCTTTTTCCAAATTAATAATTTGTTTTATTTAACACCCATATATGCTACAGTATCATAAAATTTTCTTAAAAAAACCCCCCAAAAACTATTTGCCTTCTTCTTACACCTACAGTGAATGGCCACAACTTCGATATAATTTTAGATGTATCAACAAAACTAAGATAATAATGCTCAGTTTTATCTGACACTGTCAGAGAGGTATTCTTTTATGTGTTTATTAACCTGGGTGGAGTTTGCAATGGTGTAGAAATATACAGCATTATACAGTTCATACTACAGTGAACATCCTCTATTCGCAGGTATAGGGAGCGAGCCCTGTCGCAAATAGCCAAAATCTGGGCATAATCAATGCAAATACAAAAGGTTTTTAATTGCCCATAGATTCCAGAATATTGTGGTAAAGCTCTGTTTTTCTACTAGACATGGTTAATGAAGCTCCTCCCCTAAGTTCAATAAAGTTGCTTGACACCAAGATGCCACCCAGATGGTGCCAAAGCAATATTTTATGTACTGTAAGTCATGGCTATGGCCTGAGCACAAAAACAGTGAATAAGTGAGTTTTTCAGCAAATGATACAAGACAGGTTCCCAAAAACATCCCTGAATAGGGGAAATCGCGACTGCAAATATGTGGGAGTTTAATGTACTGCCAACTGTGCTTCAAATGTAGCTCCGATGGAAAAAAAAAAAAATCACATCATTCACGACAAAAAAAGCTTCAAAATTGAAGAAAGGGATACCAATGTTGGCCCATGTTGAGATCTCCAGTACTGTATGATTGCAAACCCACCCAATTTGAACGTAGTCAAAATAAAACTGTCCTTTGTTGGGCACAACAAAAATGTTGGCCAGGTTTCCCCTAGTGGGATGCAATCAAATATTCAAGCTTGTTTTTGGAGTGTTATTTCGTGAGTGAAAAGACTCAATGTGGATTTGGGGCTTTGCATTTTTCGCATTCTGTGACAGCTACTTGTGCAAAATGTCACATTGGTCTCAAGTTACAATTATGACCCCAATTCCAATGAAGTTAGGATGTTGTGTTAAACAAATAAAAACAGAATACAATATTTTGCAAATCATGTTCAACCTATATTTAATTGGATACAGTACAAAGACAAGATATTTAATGTTCAAACTGATCAACATTATTGTTTTTAGCAAATAATAATAATCACTTTGAATTTTATGGCTGCAACACGTTCCAAAAAAGCTGGGACAGGGTCATGTTTACCACTGTGTTACATCACCTTTTCTTTTAACAACATTCACACCAATGGGCGACTGCTGCCAAGCAAGGTGTTGACAGGCCCACTGGGAGCAAATTAGGGTTCAGTGTCTTGCCCAAGGACAGTCGGAGCCAGGATTGGAACCAGCGACCCTTCGTACACTGGACGACCCGCTCTACCTACTGAGCTTCAGCCGCCCACCATGGGCTGAAAAGCAATGATGTAACTTACTTATTAAAATATGTATTTACATTTTTATTTTTATTTTTTTTTACTATTATTGTTATGTATGATAGGAGAGAAGTGGCGTATTAGGTAAGTGCTTCTGCCTCATAGGTTCTGGGTTTGAATCTCCGCTCTGATATTCCTGTGTAGAGTTCTCCGTGCTCTTGTGTAGGTTATCTGTGGGTACCCGTTATCAAACCCCATTCCTAAAATATGCTGCTAGTTATATAGACCCTAAATTGTCCATAGGTGTGAATGCATTTGTAAATGGTTGCTATCAATACTACTGTACATGTGCACTGTGATTTCATCAAAAAGAGACGAAGAAAAGGACACGAAGAAGAATGTAGTTTCATGTCGAATAGATGCTAGCTGTGTGCTGATCGATAAAGGTAAATAAAGTTAACCCAAAAAAAAGGAATACAGTACAAGACTGATTCTTGAGAACACTACACGGACTAAACCAGACTGTAATGTACAAGAAGCCCAGATGGCGCAAGTCAATGGCTTCAAGTCCAAGGGAAATCACAAGTCACTGCTGTTCAAGTTCAAGTTAAGTAGCAAGTCTTAACATTGTCAAGTCGAGTCTTAAGTCATCAAATGAATGACTTGAGTCTGACTCGAGTCCACACCTGCGGCAGAGGGTACCTCACCTCTCCCCCAAAGTCAGTCGGGATAAGCTCCAGCTAACCCAAACTCCTTCCAAGCGGTAAAGGAAATGGATAGATGGCAGTATAATATAGTACAGTAGAACATACATGAATATTGTCACCATGACCTTGATACCAGTGTTCAAATCCTACTGTCCTTCCATTCAGTGAGTTGCGCGGCTTCCATTCCGAATTAAAATGAAGTAAGGAAATTTGGTTCTTTGTTTTCTAAAGGGCTGCGAGCCACCCCAAAATCATGACAAACAATCCAAAACTACTTCCCTTAGCACCTTTAACAGAAAGCTGTGATGTAGCGGTTTCTCAAAATAACTATAAGATACTGTATAATTGTTTGATGGATTGGTTTTAGGATGTTTAACAAAGTTAAAGAATGTCAAAGTGGCCCTTGCATCATTTGATTCCCCCCCCCCCCCCCCTCTTCCCCTCGAAGGGAAAAGTTTTGAAACCCCTGATTTAGCGTCTTCCATTACTCAACATCCATGTTTCGGAACGTGGGAGGAAAATGCAATACCCATGGAGAACATGCAAATGATCATATTCACTGTGCTTCCCTACATGAGAAATGACATGAAAGGAGCAGGAATTCAAAGAATGGTTCTGCTGTATTACAATGGGAGATTAAATATCACAGAAACAAATGCATTCACACCTCTGTGGCTGAAGTACTCTGGAGAGTATTTCCCAGACATAGCGACATCCGGGCTGGTGGGATTTTATCAAGCAGCTCCATGGCCTGGGCTATGTGATCTAAGCATATAAATAGATATGGTGGTTGCGCTCTATAAATCTCATTTAATCTAATATCACTTATTAGCTGTAATGGACATGTACCTTCCTCCAGGGAGAATGAGGCGCCTGCTTTGGGTTCAAACAAAGAGTCTCCTGTGAGCAATTCAAAGGCCTGAGTAAATGCAGGAAGAGATTGCATAGTGAATAGTGTGACCGAGTGAGTATTCATTCAAAATAACCTGCAGAGTTCTCTCCAAACAAAAGGCGTAGCAACCAGCATGTTGATCAGTGGACCTTACATCATAAATTAGTCTTGTCTTATTAAAGTAATTTCATTAGTGTGTGTGTATACCTGACTTCTTACTCCCATATACATTTAATATTTAATAGCGAGTCGTGATTCAATTAGTGACTTTGTGGATATTAATACTCTTGCCACATAAATCTACTGTTGGATGGAGTAATTTTCTTTGTGTTTCTCTGCCTTTTATAAATAATACAGAATAGTGATACAATTGCAAAATGAAAACAAAAACTTATTTTACAATCCTTATTTTTCCAAGTAATATTTTTAGTGTTCTAAACTGAACCATCAGTTCATACTTCCACATGCATTTTATGATCAATATAGAGTTTTGAAGTTATTTTAAAATTAATGTACAGTATATACCTAAACTTGACTTATAATGTTAATATTGATGTTTTTGGAATTATTTATTTTGTATGAGACTGACTGCCATGTTAACTCACTTAGCCCACTAGCCAAAATGTATTTATTGCGTTAATAACTGACTATTTTCTAACTACATGAGTGTGGCTGTGCCTGCGCAATCTCAATCAATAACAAAAAAATTGCGTATACAAGGACAACAAAAAATGGTGAAATATTATTATTTTATTTTTAATGTGGTGAGATTTAGCATCTCATTTAGATATTTCACTTAGTGACAAGATGTAATCTAAATGGTGTCTCACCATGCAGGCGGCGCTCCAGATGTCTGCTGGCGTGCTATACTCGGATCCCAATAAGACCTCCAGTGAACGATACTGACGAGTTTGGATCTCCTCAAAGAAGAGAAGAGAAATGAGAATATTGTACCATAAACTGTTATTTTGGCTCAAAAATCATATAAACCCTTAAATCTTAAATTATGTTACCAGTATCCATTTGTATTTACCACAGTGTCCAATTTGCAATAGTAGCAAGACCCCTTGAGCTAAAATAATCAAATTGTTTCCTACTCCTACTTTAATTAACAAACATATTACACGGATAATCTTATTAATGCTACAGCTCAAAACAGTATGCTAATGAAGCCCCAATAAACAAACACTCACTAAAGAGGCTCTCGTATCAAAATGGCGGGAGTTCTTGACTGAGCCACTCACCGCTTCACGTTTCACTGGTTTGTTAAAGTCCACATTCTCTCTACTCTGATTCCACGGATATTCTCTTCTCTCCATCCACAATCAATCTTTCTTGAGTTGTCTCTGGATATCCATGTATGTACGTAATAAACGGAGACGGTGCACATTTTCACATCTGTTTTTTGCCCTTGTTTTGGTTTAATTATTACATATTATTTCTTTAGGGATTCAAATTAAATACAATTACATTGAAGTACCTTCCCATGGGCTCACCACCTGTGGGAGGGGCAATAGTGGTTGGGTGCAGTATGAGCTGGGCTGTGGGCGAAGGCGGGAACCTTGGCAATCCGACCCCTGGCTACAGAAGCTTGCTCTAGGGATGTCTCTGGAATGTCACCTCTCTGCCAGGGAAGGAGCCCGAGCTGTGTGAGAGCCACTGCTTCTCCACATTGAGAGGAGCCAGATGAGGTGGTTCGGGCATCTTTTTAGGATATCTCCTGGGCACCTCCCAGTGCCACACTCAGACCACCACTCGATGATGCCCCTCATCTTAACCGTAGCAGACATGATGAAAGACACTGCAAAGGATTTAACCCCCACAAGCCCGCTGGTCCTGACAACATCACAGAGCAGGTACTGGAAGACTGCGCCCACCAGCTGGCAGAGGTGCTAACAGACACTTTCAAGACCTCGCTCCAACTAGTGTCTCTCCCAACCTGCCTAAAGACTGCCTCCATCATCGCCATACCCAAGAGCTCCACAGGTCTGAATGACTATTGGCCAGAAACTCTCACTCCAACGGTCATGAAATCCTTTGACAAGCTGATCACGGCACACATCAACAACTCCATCGATGTCACTGTGGACCCTCACCAGTACGCATACAGGAAGAATCGCTCCACGGATAATGCCATTGCATCAGTGGTCCACACAGCCCTCACCCACCTGGTCTGCCTTCAACACCATCATCCCACAGACTCTGGTGCAAAAACTGAACATTTTAGGTCTGAGTGCATCACTGGGGAACTGGGTCCTGGACTTCCTGACAAACAGACAACAGACTTTCAGCATCCACAACACCGTTGTCTCCTGCTCGATCACCCTCAGCACTGGTTCCCCCTAGTGCAGTGTATTGAGCCTCCTCCTGTTCACACTACTGACTTATGACTTCTCAGCGAAACTCCCGAGTTTGTGGACGACACAGCAGTCGTGGGACGCATCACCAACTACGATGACTCAGAGTACACAGAGGAGGTAGAACATTTGCTGGACTGGTGCAAAGATAATCTTTGCATCAAATGTGAAGAAGACCATGGAGATGGTGGTGGACTTCAGGAGGAACAGACTCCCCTCCCTGCCTCCACATCGGAGGAGTATCAGTGGAAGTGGTCTCCTGCTGCAAGCACCTTGGTGTCCACCTTTCCGAGGACCTCACCTGGAGCTGAAACACTTTCTGTCTGCTCAAGAATACACACCAACTTCTCTGCTTCCTCCAGAAGCTGTCACATGCCAGACTGGGAAGCAGTCTTGAGGATATTTTACAGACGTGTGTTGGAGAGCGTCCTCAGCACCAGCATTACGATGTGGTACACCAGCTACTCGGATGCAGAGAGGGAGGCATTTGAAAAGATGGTAAAGGCCGCTCAGAAGATTGTGGGGGGCAGCCTCCCCACCAATACAGATATCAGAAAGACAGCTCTCTGCAACATCAAAGACTCAACCCACCCTGCACTCCCTCTCTATCATCCGTTCCCCTCCGGCAGGAGGCTACGGAGCATCTGATGTAGGCCCACCAATGCTCAGGAACAGCTTCTTTCTGGAAGCTCTTTGAATACAGTATTAAACTCAAACAGTGGTCTGTAGCCCCGACATGATATTTCATGTAGTAATATACACATAGAGTATAAATATGTAAATGAGCACAATATAATGCGGGGATTTCATAAAAGTCATCATACCGTAACGGTATTCTCTTGGGTCCTCGGCTTCCTTGAGCTCCAGCTGCTTAAGGCCTCCGAAGGCCTCGGAACTAAGGGATAACTCCGATTTAATCCTAACACACACACATATGCATACACACACACACACACGCGCACACACACACACACACACACACAGGCATGCCAAAAGGCATGCACACAAGTATGTGAAGACAATAACAACTACTGTACAATCATACCCATCAGACCACCATCAAGGGCAAACAATCCGAATTTGGAGCTGCACTTTTATAGATAAGCGATGCCTGCATATTTTTTTTCTACATTAAGATTCACGCATTATTGACTGAGAAATGAAAGAAACTGAGGACAAATGCCTCCTTTGCAGCTCATTCATCCAAAGCATGGATCAGAGTTGGCTGTCAGGCAACACCCTACAGACAATATATTTTTTTCTAATCCCTCTGATTGGCATAGCTACAAAATAAACATATAAAAACATACAACCTCCAACATTAAGTTGCTTGCATTCCTGATTGTGCTCCATCGTCTACACACGTTGCATGTCACAGATTAAGTGCCAGGGTCATGCTGCTCCGGTCCTTTAGGGTGAGGGAACTACTTTTAAAGTAGACTCATCTCATCATGGAAACTTGGGCTGCGCCCCTGCCTGCGAAGAGCGGGCATGTGGAAGTCACACTATTTACAACTCAGTTGTTAATGATTTGGTAGCACCTTATAGCCTGATAGCTAGTTGCAGTGATGTTGCCTACAAAGGAGTAACGAACCATAAAAAAACTACGACAGTAGCACTGCCTTGCTCATTTTCCCACATCCTGCCCTGCCCTTTTCTGTCCTCTCTTATCTGGTTCTCTTGGTTAGTTATTGCATGTCCTCACCGGGTGTGTCCCCCCCCACCCTACAAATAACTGTGAATGTGATCCCCTGTGGGAACACATCCTCTGGTCCCCGTCCTTAAAAAGGGGGTCCACCACCCAGGCCTGCCAATCCAAAGTCAGTGCCCCCAATGTCCCCATGATGTTGCAGGTGTGTCAGCCAGGACAGCACCACTACATCCAGAGCCTTCAGGATCTCATCCACCCCCAGGGCCTTTTTAACCACCTCAGTGACCTCAACGCCAGAGATAGAAGAGCCTGCCTCAGAGCTCCCAGACTCTGCTTCCTCAGAGGAAGGCGTGTCGGTGTGGAGTTGAGGAGGTCTTCAAATTATTCGGCCCACCAACTTACAACGTCTCAAGTTGAGGTTAGCGGCTAACCTCATCCCCACGAGAAACAGTGTGTAACCCCGTCCCCGCTATACACAGTGTTGATGGAGCACTGCTTCCCCTTCCTGAGACGTCGAATGGTGGACTACTGACCAGAATTTCCTCGTTGAAAGTCGTTCTCCATTGGCTCACCGAACTCCTGCCTTAACAACCACCAAAGCTGCATTCCGTTTGACCTGTCGGCGCCCATCAGCTGCCTCTGGAGTCCCAAAGAGTAAGGAGAGATCCCCTAACCTGAAGGCGGAGGGAGACTCCCCTTTCTTCAACTGGGGTGAAACTCCAACATACAGGCACCGAGGTGCAATAAATAAATATGCCCGCACCTGCTTGGCGCCTCTCACTGTGGGCAACTGGCACTGTGTTTTTGTAGCCAGGGATCGGACTGCCAAGGTCCTCGCCTTCAGCCACCACCCAGCTCGCTGTGCACCCGACCCCCGACCCAACCCACGTTGCTTCTTCGGGTTGGGCACGGCCAGGCCCCTTGGGTGCAGGGCCAGGCACCAGGGCCATTATTATTATTATTTTTTAAGTTATGCTGGGTTATCAAAACAGGTATTGTATAAGTGACAATAAAATTTATTTCAGTACTTCTATCCCAGCCAGTCTTTTTTTTTAAACGAAGGTAACTGTACCGCTAATAACCTCTCCTAAGTACAGTGTAAGTACTTTTGCATCCTCTGCCTAGTGAGGCGATTGGTTAATTAGCAAGACACATTTGAAAATGGACGCACCATATTTGCCCTGTGCTCAGATGTCAATTGATGTTATGAAAAAAATGTAAAGACATCCAACATAAAACTGTGACATCGGTTCTGATCACAAACGGTATTACCAGACAACTATTAATTCGATGTATCCTAATGGGTTATAATAATTCAAACCTTTGTTAGAACTGGCAACACTTTATTGTGACAAATTCAGAAATTGTTAGGTCAGGATTACTTAGGAACAGTGTGCATCTACAGGAACACAGTCACAACAATTAGGAGCGACTTTGCATCCACACGCAAGCTAGAAGCAACACTAACGTGTATCTACAGGGTGAGGGCTTGCAACATTAATCAGTAGAGCATTAAAAAAAGAAGTGAAAATTGACATGTTTTTAAGTCACAGTAAAAGAGCTCACATCTTAAAACAACCAAAGGTCTAAAATAAAGACATCTCTTTTTTGTTTCAAAAATAAAGTTAACTTTAGGGCATCTCTTAGCAAAAAAAAAAAAAAAAAAAAATCAAAAAATGTTTACCAACATGAGCAATTAAATAAATAAACAATAAATAAAAAAAAAAAACTAAGCAAAATAATTTCCAGAGGAACAAATGTACCTTCATGAATCTAACAAAATGTTACAATCAGCTAAATAAGGTCGGCTGTTTTGTGTAGACAGGTTTTACTAACATTTCTCTTAAAATTGTAAAAATAAATACTGGATGAATGTTGTAAAGAAAGACAAATCACTAAAACAATAATTAACAAAACTAATTGAATGAAAGCTTCAGTAACGGCACAATGAGCCTGTACGTTGGCACGGAGGTGCTAAATGCTAATGTCAGGATGCTAAACACAATATCAAAAGCTCACTTCTGTCAGTATACGAACTGTACAATTATAAACAGTTATTGAAAAAGTTTTTTTAAGACATCCATCTTTGATGCTTGCTTGACCTCCCTTTGTTAGTAAAAAAAAATAAAATCCACATTTCTTAACAAAAAGATAAACAAAATGATCATGTCCACGAACTCAAATAATGGGAATCCTTTTTTGAGTTGTTATGGATGCATTGAATCTTGTTTGTACCCATTTCCAAGAAGGGAAGGCCCAAATAATGTATATAACACTGTATCTTGCTGGACGGATGTGTTTTTGAATGAAAAGCTACAGTATGAGGTTTTGAGAAAACCTTTAAAAAATGATTTGGTTGACATATTTGGTGTTTCCTTGAGTTAACACTGTCAAGGAAAATTGTGACAATTAGTACAGTATTTCCAATAAGAACTAAGTGGGTCCATATAGAATTGAGTTAGACTTGAAAGAAGGATAAAAGGAAACTCAACGCATAGTGGTTGAGAGTTTCAGGTAAGACATTTGGGGTAGTCGTTGAAATCAAGTCCTCTTTCACCTTTTCGCCCTATTCTTCATCTACTGTGTCTTCTGAGGACTAACGCGTGTGCCTGTACATTTGTCGGACTGTTCTGTGTGGTTCTTTAAGATTCACTAAGGAGAGCAAACATCCATTATTTTTTCCATTTTCCAAATGCTTCAAGATGCTTTTCGTTTGTGTAAAAAATGGTTCTGCTTTAAAGAAGGTGGGATCTTTTCCCTTGTCTTTGTGGTTGAAAGGGAAAATGTATCCGGAAGTCGGGTCATAGGTCTGTGACTTTGTTCTCGACGGCGGCAGCAATCTGTTGCAGCCTGTATCCAAGTTGCATCTTCTGGGCTGTGCAATCCTCTTCCAGGGCTGTGATGATCTGATTGGATTGGATAAAAATGGTCAGAAATAAAACAAAATATTGTATATTGAATTGTACTATTTACAATATTCATAATTATATCCATTGCATCGATTTCCCTTCTACGATGTTTAATTGCTACTATTGCTCCTCATTAGGTTCATGGTGTGATGGAGCCTATCCCAGCTGAGAGACCAGGTACAACCTGGACAGGTAGCCAGCCAATCACAGGGCACATTTAGACAAACAGACAACCAAACGTCCAAAGCCACATTCAGTCATTGACACGTGGACAATTTAGGGCCTTCTATTAACCTAACATGCAAGTACATGCATGTATAAACCCCAATTCCAATGAAGTTGGGATGTTGTGTAAAACCTAAATTACAATAGATTACAATGATTTGAAAATCCTTTTCAACCTATATTCATTTGAACAATAAAAAGACAATATATTAAAAGATCAAACTGATGAAAGTTATTGTTGTTTTGAAAATATTCTGTCATTTTGAATTTGATGCCTGTAACATGTTCCAAAAGAGCTGGGGCAGGGGCAACAAAAGAAAAAGTTGACGAATGCTCAAATTCCTCAGGTGCAGGTGTTAATTGGAGACAGGTGAGTGTCATGATTGGGTATAAAAGGAGGATCCCCGAAAGGCTCAGTTTTTCATGAGCAAGGATGGAGCGAGATTCACTACTTTGTGAACAACTGCATGAGCAAATAGTTCAACAGTTTAAGGATGTTTCTCAACGTACAGTTGCAAGGAATTGAAGGCTTGAATGGCGATTTAGGCATAATTGACCTCCCTAATAAATATTCACAATCATTACTTCTCGCGTTAGCTACCGCGAAGAAAACAATTCTATTAAACCGGGTGCCCAGTTGTCGGGGCGCCTTGGGTCCCTCGGTGTGGGACGTGTCCCATCCGCCGGGCTGCTCCCTGGGCCTGATCCCGCCCCTCGATTGATTAGGTGGGGTCCTCAGCCGCCGCGGTGCGGCCACAGCAATTACAGGACACTTCTGTGCATGTAAAACGGTATCAATTCACTTGGATGTATCCGCAGACACACAGCCCTAAGATTCTTTCACTGGGTGTGGGGTCTCGCACTTACTGCGACAAATAACTCATGAATATGCAAATCGCGTGTGTATCCCCTCACTTATACTCTCGTCCTGTAGACTTTTATAATTCACGTAATTAATGCCAACACACTTCAGTTGTACAGTCGGGTTCACGACCCTTGTCCTGCATGCTTCTTCTCCTGTCCTGGTCCTGTTCTATCTTGTCCTGTCCTTCCCTCACAGGGTGTACCACTACAGCCCCATTCAACACTCATATTTAATGTTTCATTGTTGTAGATAATGTAATGATTTACTTCTCTCATCCTGTTTACAATTAGTGCTATGTCTTTTGTCTTTGTTTCTCTCTCCCTTCTAGAAACTTTGTTCTGTTCGACTGATCAAGTCTCTCAATAAACCTCAATTATAATACCACAGCAGAAGCTTAAAAGCTCCACTGTGACACAGTAACATTCTGCTTGACCTAACAGCCAAACAAGACACACACACACAAAAAAAGGAGGAGATCATCATCTACGGTCCATAACTTGGTGGCTGTGACTCAGTAGGCAGAGAGGGTTGTCCTGTGACCGAAGGGTCACTGGTTCAAATCCCGGCCACAACTGTCTGCATGTCGAAGTGTCCTTGGGTAAGACACTGAACCCTAATTTGCTCCCAGTGGGCCTGGCAGCACCCTGCACGGCAGCAATCGCCCATTGGTGTATGAAGGTGTGTGTGAGTGGGTAAATGTGAGGATTTGTAAAGCGCTTTGTGCTGTGTGGGGGTGTAGATAAAGCACTATATAAGTGCAGTCCATAACATCACCAAAAGATTCAGAGAATCTGGAGAAATCTCTGCACATAAGCAGCAAGGCCAAAAACCAACATTGAATGCCCGTGGCCTTCAGTCCCTCAGGCGGCACTGCATTAAAAACCGCCATCATTGTGTAAAGGACATTGCCATGTGGGCTCAGGAACACTTGAGACAACCATTGCCAGTTAACATAGTTCACAGTTACATCTAAAACTACAAGTTAAACCTCTACCATGCAAAGTGAAAGCAAGACATCAACAACACCCAGAAATGCCGCGAGCTTCTCTGGGCCCAAGCTCATCTGAGATGGACAGATGCAAAATGGAAAAGTGTGCGGTTTACATTTCAAATTGTTTTTGGAAATCATGGACGTCGTGTCCTCAAGGCCAAAAAGGAAAAAGACCGTCCAGATTGTTATCAGTGCAAATGTCAAAAGCCAGCATCTGTGATGGTATGCGGATGTGTTGGTGCCCTTGGCATGGGTAATTTGCACAGTGTTCACGCTTCCCATTTGACACTTCACTAATTGAAACAGGATGTGGCTATGCGAACATTGCCCACATTAGCCACGCTGGCAAACCAAAATTGCCTACGTTAAAAGCTCTACCTGATAAAAGTTAATGCAAGCACGCTCATTCTGGTGTGTGTGGTTTAGTTTTTCCCCCGTTTTGCAAAATGCTTCAATTCACTGTCCAGCTGCTGCTGGCTAAGCAGAGAGGCTCAGAGTATCTCCTTGCAAAGTCACAGCCCTCTCCTGCTTTTGAAATCTGTTACAATTATCTGACAGTGTAAGTCAGCCTACTAATATTTACCACTAAAGATTTAGAATACTGCTTATCGTCAACTAAAAAGTTGGAATTTGAGAAAATTATCATATTTCCTGAGCTAGATAAAGTCTTCAAAATCCTTGTTGGGGCTTATTAAATAAGTGAATCATCTCAACACATTTACTGTGAGAAGTCACTGTGCGCTGTTTTTTTAAAAAAAAAAATTATTTGCTCCTAAAATCAAAACAATCTCTCTCAAACCTCTGTGCTAGCATAACAACCTGACACTAAGTACGGTACTTGAATAATGAACATTCCAAACTTTTGGAATGTAACCTAAAATTTTAAGGGGAGTAAAGCAAATAGTTAGAACAAAAATGGGTCAATCTAAGACACAAAAGAGAAAGAGAAAAATATTAAATCATTGTCAGAATAGAAATTTAAAACAGTAACTTATCATCATAATTAGTGCTTAGTTCACTACACGTTTTGCTGTTTTACCCACAAAAGAGTACCAGTGATGGCAAAGAAGAGAAAATGTTTACAGCTATAGCAGCATAAATGGAATTTACCAAAATGCAGTGATACACATCTCTTTCCTGTCTGCTAAGTACAATAGTTGTGTCAAAATATTTTCCACATACAATGCCATTTTGTCGGGAGCATCTTTGATATTTTACAGTATTTATTTAATTGTATTTTCTAATATGCTGCAGGCAAATAAACAGCTGTTAAATTACTGGCAAAAAATATTCAAATGCTGTTTTCTTTTGCAAATGTGGGAGTCGATGTCAACGTTTCGCCTTGGTCGCCACAGTGGACGCGAGTGTGTCATCCCATACACTGCACCTACTGGTCAGCTATTATAAGGGCAAAAGAAAGCCTCTTTCGAAAACCCAACCACCGTAGTGACAGCTATCAATTAAAGGGTTAATATGAGTAATTTTTATGTTCACATGAAAATTAGGACTTAATCCCCCTCTTATAAATAGTTTTATTATACAGTGTAACCATCCTGTTATTCACTAATGAATTATTCTATTGGCCTTTTTTTTAAACCTTTTTTCTGGGATGTCACTGACTCGCAGATTTTCGGTATTGGCAGCAGGGGTCAGTCCCTATCCTCCACGAATAGCAGGGGAACAATGTACATTGGTTAATGTCTTTTATATACTTGTATGACAGTTAAGAAATATTTTTACAATGAGAAAAGGAAGGTAAAAAGAGGGCAATGGTAATTGAGGGGTGGTGCTCAGCAAATAAATGTACTGTATATTTCAATTGTTTACTCAGGCTTGCAAGAATTATACCATCTACACGTAATTTACATCAAATTGTCACACTGGATGATTTTATGACACTCACTTGATCGTAGTACTTGTTGATGTACTTGTACAGCTCATGCAAGCCCACCAGGAAGTTGACCTCTCCAGCATAGTTCTGTGTTAGACAGGTGAAAAGAGAGACAAACCATCAGGGGGTGAAAGAGTCGTGTTGGTTTCCTTTCATAATTTATTTTAAACTCCACATCCATCTCCAAAGGAAACCGCCAGGAATGATTTATGGGTTGTAAGCAAGGATGATATTTTCCAATATGGAAAGACATAGAAGGTAACATACACGGGAGAGCTCTGCCAGAGCTGAGTTCATCTCCTGGTCACTGGCTGAGATGGTCTGACGGATGTCGGCATAGTACCTGGAGAAAGCAAAAGGTGTAGAATGTAGAAAGAAGAAATTGGAAACAATTTACATGAAATGAACTGATTATTCAAAAAAGTGACTGCGTCTTGAAACCGGGTCCTCAGAACTGTGAGGCAGATGTGCTAAACAGTCTTCTACCGTGCCGCCCTTTGTTGCAATTTAACTATATATTTTTTGTTATTGGTTTTATTAAAGTTATTTGTCAGGATTTCCCAATTGTCATTTATTTTATTCAATTGTATTACATTCTTATTTTTATAATTCATTGGTTAATAAAAAATGGGTCCGTTTTTCCTCATACCTACTGTTGGTGTTATTGGTCTCTGAGTAATTTCACTTGATCAAGCCTTTTCTAAAATTCCATCCATCCATTTTCTTTACCACTTATCCTCACTAGGGTCGCGGGCTCCTGGAGCCTATCACAGCAATCTCCGGGCGGGAAGCGGGGTACACCCTGAACCGGTCGCCAGCCAATCGGGGGCACATAGAAACAAACAAAACATCCGCAATCACATTCACACCTACAGGCAATTTAGAGTCCTCAATCAACCTACCACGCATGTTTTTGGGATGTGGGAGGAAACCGGCGTGCCCGGAGAAAACCCACCCAGGCACGGGGAGAACATGCAAACTCCACACAGGCGGGGCCGGGATTTGAACCCCGGTCACCAGAACTGTGAGGCAGATGTGCTAACCAGTCACCCACCGTGCCGGCATAAAAATACTTGCATACTACAAAATAAGTAACGTATGTACGATTATTGCTGTTATCGGATTGGACCGATATCGGTATCGGGAAAAATTCAAGGCTGCAATATTGGTATCAGATCCGAAGTGAATAAGTCCTAGTTCCTAGTGTGTATTGCCTTTTTTTGAACATGTTAAAACAAAATAAAAATATACATGATCCAATTGAGCATGTCTGCCTCATAGTTCTGAGGTTGCGTTTTCTATATACTGTAAGTTGTCTTCAATAAGGTTCGTGGTTGAGCTGGACAAGAGGTGGGGTGCACCCTGGACTGGTTGCCAGTAGGGCACATAGGGCCATATTCTCCCATTCGTACACGTCTTCTTTTTACGCGCCTGGCTTGCAAGCTGTCAAAGGTGTGCTAATTCTCTCGTAATGACTTCTCACCCCCCACCCACCCGTGCGAACGTGTCTGCTTTGAAGGAGCATGTGTTATAGTATTCTCTAATAAATACTGTAAAAAATAAAAAAATGCAATTAAATCAGAATACAGCATGTATGAGTGAACGCATGTTTGGAAGGCCAGTACTTGGGCCTTCAATAGGAAAGCAAGTGAGCCAGCTGTTGATCAGCAACCATACTAGCACCACACACGCGGGCGAGTCACTTGAAGGGATTTCACGACCGATGATGACACTGATCAAATAAAAACAAATGATTCAAAAACTAACACACCATTGCACCATTAAGATGACTTCAGTTGTTGTAAGTGCGGCTTTCAGACAGACTAAGCTGCCATGCAGCATGTTTTGAAACGAAAATGCCCCTCGCAGATGCATGAAAAACAGTCTGCTGGGGCTGAATTTGTCTTCGCCAATAAATGTCCATTTTCGGCCATTGGAGTATTGTGGTAGGGGCACATTACGGCCATTGGGCAGTCAGTGAGCGTATCTGGGCCAAATGTGGCTTACACTGTCAGCACAAGTCAACCAGCCAACGGAGGCTCAGAGCATGGGCGTGAGTCAAAACGTGCAATATGATGTTTCACCTTCCCGAGGCGCTAGACTTATTACAGGCTCTGGAATGCGGATGAGGAAACAAGTCTTTGGCAGAAGGCGTGCTCGGCTAGATATAAGAGGGAACACCCACACTTCAAGGGTTACTCCACCCAGTGTGTGTAAATGGTGATAAGGTGCACATATGACAGAATTAGTGCCTAGATCAGATTACAAGACAAATTTGGTCTTTCAGGATTGCACTATGTCAGACTACTGTCAGACAGTGGCAACACTACACGACATGTATTCCGATACCACTGCATCCCGTCTTTTATGATCACTGGTCTTTACCTTGTTAAACCAAACACTGTCGGAGAGGCGGAACCAGAAAATGTAACCAGTCAACGCGAACAGACACACCCGTTACCGTGACGACGACAACGGATCCCGCCAATGTATTGTGGGGGGGGGACAAAATGAGGAAAAACGTGGTGGTCATCACCGGTATTTGGGAGAGGATCTTAATCCAAGGATTACTTGAAGGTATGTTCACATAATTTTAATACGTCACGGCTCGCAAGGAGGCAAAAAAACGTTATGTAGCCTAGCAATCTAGGCACTAGCACTAACGGTTGTACGTAAACATGCCGGCGTTCTGTAGAATCATGCGCTAAAGCTTCAGTAAACAGGTGTGTTTGTGAATAAATGTTGACAACGGCGACCAAGTACGTTGACAACGGCAAGTATGGGAGGCGATGCGCCGGTTACAATACACAGTCAGGTGCACTGTCGGAGAGTTGTCGATATGTCACACTGCACGGAAGATATACCAAAAAAAAAAAAAAAAAAAAGACATGCTAGACTTTTCATTTTGTCATCGTAGGGCTATTGTAGGGCCAAATCGTTAGTCTTGGATTGTGTCACACTACAAGAAGTTTTGTCGTGACTGACAAAATATGTCAGGCCCGATCTGGGAAATCGCCCACGATAGCTAATTGGGCCAATATTGGGGCTAAAATCCTGCAGTCTGATCTCGGCATTTAAGTAGAAGGTAGAATGGGTGGAGTTAGAAAAGTGCGGCGCTGATTATTGTACATCAGATAACATGGACCAGTACAGTTGAAGCACAATGTCAACACCTTTAACTACACTTCGAAATGAAGGTGCAGGATCTTTTGGGTCTTTCTCCCAAATTTCTTGAATTCTCACAATTATTATTTCATAAAAGTAAGGTGCTTAAATCCCTCGGAATGGCTAATGTACAGGTCCAGTATAGTGTAAGTCAGTTATGTAGTGCTATAAAGGTGTGTTAAAAAAGAACATGACACTGATATCTACAGGAGCCACCCTTGCTACAATAAGTCTAATAAAGCAGCCATGTTTTTTTACATAAATGAAAAATATTTCGTCTAATGAAGCTTCAACCCGTCAACGGTATCATGTGCAGTAGACAGTGAGTGTGGCGTGTCTGCTACTTGAGCATCCAAGCATGGAAGCCTCGCAGGCCTTGTCTACCCACTGTCTGGCCCTGACAGATTATCTCAGGCCTCTCTCTCCTCAATTGCAGAGTGCCCCGGGTCAGTGGGCTGACTGTCTGCAACATTTCCTACCTCTCCACCATCTGTTTGTAGCGCGGAATGTCTCTGGCGTACAGCAACTTGTTGATGGGGGAGTCCTGTGAAGGGAAGACAAATTGGAATTGTGTTGTGAATAAGCATTGTGGTCGGTACTACAAGGCCACTTACTGAGCTGAGTTTCAGAACTTTCAATTTAGATTATAAGAATCATATGTACAACATACCAACTTCCCCCCTAAAAAATGTAAATAGATAATACAAAGAAGATGCTTCTCTCAACCATTAAAATATTAACAAAATAAAATGATGAAAACATAGATAGGTAAAGTGTCAACAACTGCTCCAAGACGTTTGTTTATGTTATCAATCGTCTCGCAGTCTCTAGCGCCTCCTAATAGGCAAAAGGGTAAAAAGACTGGCTAGGATGGGAAGCGATCTTAGATGATTCAAAGGAATTAAAGCATTTTGACCAGCAGTGGAGCATATTATATTTTGTACTCATTCTCAGAATACAGCAACATAACAGGAGACTCAGGTTTAATGGTCGAGTAATTTAGTATTGTTAGAGCAGCACACCCAGAGATTTTTTGAGGTACACCTGCTCTAATGAATGCTGGCGAATGCATAAAAAAAAAAAAAAAAATGATGTATACTCTATCGAGTAATGGCTCTCACCAGGTGTACCTAATAATGTGGCTGGTGAAAATGCCATAATTGCAGCGACATACTGGGGTAGTGGTTTTAGATTGCTCTCAGCAGCAGTTTTATATTGCCTGATGATGACTTGCTCACCCGTCCTAGTTTGTGGTCAGCGATGGTGCATGAGTCCATAAAGGTCTGAGCGATGACAAATAGCACGGCATCCACGTGGTCTGAGGTCTGCACATTGAAGATGAACTGCGGATTCTTCAATATGTTGATCCAAAATCGCAGCGGTAAGCTGTTTGATGAGACAAAGAGATCACATGCATCGGCTGTATCGAATGAAAAACTTAGGACGAGCCACATGAACAAACCAATTATGTAAACTGTATACAGATACAGTAGTTTGAAATGGAGGCAGGGGAACTTTCAAAATACTACTACTACAACAACTACGAATACCACCACTAATAATTCTCATATATATATACACACACACACACACACACACACACACACACACACACACACACACACACACACACACACACACACACACACACACACACACACACACACACACACACACACACACACACACACACACACACACACACACACACACACACACACACACACACACACACTTTTATGGCGGCACGGTGAACGGCTGGTTAGAGCGTCAGCCTCACAGTTCTGAGGAGCGGGGTTCAATCCCCGGTCCCGCCTGTGTGGAGTTTGCATGTTCTCCCCGTGCCTGTGTGGGTTTTCTCCGGGCACTCCGGTTTCCTCCCACATCCCAAAAACATGCATTAATTGGAGACTCTAAATTGCCCGTAGGCATGACTGTGAGTGCGAATGGTTGTTTGTTTCTATGTGCCCTCCGATTGGCTGGCAACCAGTTCAGGGTGTACCCCGCCTCCTGCCCGATGACAGCTGGGATAGGCTCCAGCACGCCCGCGACCCTAGTGAGGAGAAGCGGCTCAGAAGATGGATGGATGGATGGATAGATATATATCTATATATACATCTATATATATACAGATATATATATATATATATATATATATATATATAGATATAGATATATATATCTATATATAGATATATATAGATATATCTATATATATAGATATATCTATATATATATATATAGATATATCTATATATATATATATAGATATATCTATATATATAGATATATCTATATATATCTATATATAGATATATATATATATATCTATATATAGATATATCTATATATATCTATATATAGATATAGATATATATATCTATATATAGATATATATATATATATATCTATATATAGATATATATAGATATATCTATATATATAGATATATCTATATATATATATATAGATATATCTATATATATATATATATATATATATAGATATATCTGTTTTCAAGATGCATGTTCATATCTATATATATATATCTATATATATATATATATTTATTTATTATTCATTATTTTTTTAAGTTAGCCATTACCTGTTGGTTTTCCAGATATGGATAGTCTCCGGGTCATTGATGTTGTGCTGCAGGGCCTGCTCATCCAACAAGTCAAAGAAGTATTTGACAGCCAGAGGGACGGGACGACTGGTGCTGAGGATGGCCGTGAATAAATCATCCACAAACTTCTGCAGTGTGCCCTGACAAGCAAAACAAATAGATTAGAAAGAGAGTACAAATTCAAATATTTCCATATCCAAGATTACAAAAGTGTGTGCAATTACAACAGCACTGATCTGAATTTCTTGTTTACTGACATATTAATTATAACCGAACTGCTACTTAAGCCTCAGGTAATCATCACAGGGCTGTTTTCAAGATGCATGTTTATATTCATCTACAGAGAAGACCCCTGTATCAGGATTAAAAAACTTTGCAGTGCATTACATTTTCACATCGAGTTGATCAACTTTGATAGTGAACTCTGAGGTGCTCTGCATTTGTGAGCGTTCATTCGCTTACCTTCATGGAGAGAAGTCGCGTGAGGTAAATTTCTGGGATGGCCTTGGCTCGCTCACCGCCCTTCTCTCTCACACTGCCCCTTCTGTGTTTGGGCAGCTCTGATTCCTCGCTGGCTTTCACCAAATGCCACAGTTTAACGCCTCCTTCCTCACCATCATCCAGCATTGGAGTCTCTGATTGGAGGCGAGGGGAAAAACAACAGAAAAAGAACCTTATAACTTAATTTTTTTAAAACGTGTAAAAACTCACAAAGTATGCGAAAGGTATAGGTGGTTCGATGTCTGCCATTGTCAGTACAATCCCGTTACAATGTAGAAACTCTACGTGTTTAACATTAACAAACGATTTACACAGTCAAACAGCGACCTCGTGTGGTTACTTACTAGTCATCCCTTCTTATTCATTATTTTTTTCCCCTGACTGCATCCTGTATATTTGTATAAGTACTACTGATTCTGTGTGTAAACAGACTCACTTTCTCCAGGCATGTAATCATGGCTGTCATGGAGGTGATTTTTAGTGCTTCTGGGGATCAGGGCAACAGTGGCTCCATCAGGGACCTGCTCCATCGCAGGGGGAAAACCCACAAACTTTTTAGCACATAGCATATACAAGAAAAGCTTAAAAACAGCATCATCATGTTTACTTATGACTATTTCCAATAGCTGTGCACAGTTGTATTCTGTAGGTTCATGCTGGGCTGATTGCATATCTGTTTATGATACTGAAACTGACCTTGTAGTGTTGCAATGTATTGAGGCGCTTCCACAAGCCCTGCACGACTGATGTCAGGTCCTCATCTGACAGGATTAGGTGACCAGCCACACCCGCACGCCACTCTGAATGGGAAAAAAAGTAATTATATTATACGTGCATACGAAAACAATTTGTGCTCGTCACTGGGGCGGTACCCTCAGGCGGCTTTTTTACAACAATGGATGTCAATAGTAAAGACAAAATAACCAACAAGCCTCTTTAATATCATTTAATTCTTGGTGACTTTCATTGAAGACTGTATAACACAATTGAAGTGCACAAGCAGCACCTCCAAATCTGAGGCCATGGTCCGCAGTCGGAAAAGACTGGCGTGTCCTCTCCAGATCAAGGACGAGTGCTTGCCCCAAGAGGAGGAGTTCAAGTATCTTGGAGTCTTGTTCACGAGTGAGGGAATAATGAAGCGGGAGATCGACAGGCGGACCGGTGCAGCGTCTGCAGTGAGGCGGACTCTGTATCGGTCTGTCAAGGTGAAGAAGGAGCTGAGCCAAAAGGCAAAGCTCTTTATTTACCGGTCAATCTATGTTGCTACCCTCACTGCACGTGAGGCACCCCGGGGGACGACCCAGGACACGCTGGAGAGACTAGGTCTCCCGGCAGGCCTGGGAACGCCCGGGAAGGCCCCGGAAGAGCTGGACAAAGTGGTTGGTGAGAGGGAAGTTTGGGCTTTAATGCTTTGGCTGCTACCCACGCGACTTGACTCCGGATAAGCGGAAGAAGATCGATGGATGGATGGACGAAGTGCACCAGAAAGTTTTAATTACACTGACAAAAAGTAAGAAAAACATCATTAGCCTAATAGCATAAATGCCCAAGTCATTACAATTACAATATGAATAATACTTAAATACTAAAGAAAGTACATGCTAAACATTTTTTTGCTTCTATTGTCTCAAAGCGTTCAAATATTACTTAGGCAACTATACTATTAAGCTAATGATACATACAAGACTTACCAAGGTGTAAGGAGTCAGCATGTGGCCTCCGGGAAACGGATGTCCCCTTCCAAGTTTGGTCCAAAAGTTTCTCCTTGACTTGGGTGATGGTGTCACAGTCCAGGACCTTGGCAGGCACCGTCTGAGTAGAGGCGCCTCCACTGGCAGCAGCAGCTGGCATCACAACATTTAGGGTCTGCATTGATAGAATAGAATTTTGATCATTACTAAGGGAGAAAACAAATCACTACCTTGTGCATCACATTAAAACAAGATATTTCAAATGGTGACTAATATGCTGAAACAATATCAATGTAGACAAGTCAGTACTAAAATGTAAAGACTCAAGCCAAATACCAAAAAGACCCATGTACATGTGGATTGAGCCTCAATCGATACATAGTGCAACCATTCTTAATCAGTTTGGAACATACTTTCACCCTGTACAAAAAGTACCAACCACAGTAATTATTATACTTAAGTGTGTGCTCTGACCAAGCTGCGGTACTCTACATCCTCTCGCAGCAGCCGGTTGTCATTCAGAGTGTACTTGGCTTTTCCCGTCACAGCATCCACAGGTCCCTTGTCCACCTGGTGCTTTATTGCTCGGAACAGCATGTAGAATGACTCCCCTGCTGATTCCTGCCCAGGAATTATTATGGAAGGTCAATGATGGCACAACACAACATTAATTGAATTCAAGACTCATTCAGTCATTGTAATGAACGGAATGTATTTTCGACTTAGAGGAAGCCCTGACAAGGAACTAGTGTTGTAACACTCGAGCTCGGTCTTGGTCTCAAAACCACATTTTGAAGGTCTTGGTCTTGTTCTTGACTCGACTCCAGAAAGTCTTGTCTTGTCTCAGTCTCAGATCAGCCGGACTTGAGATTTTCCATCAAGACCGGTCAAGACCAGCACTGATCTGCTATTCTTCAACTTTATTAATGTGATAATAAGGAGAAGTGCTTAGTAAAACAATAAATACATTGAATTTATGTGATAATAACTCCTCACCACCCCCGTAATGACTGCACCATTCACGGTGTTGTGACTGACATAAAGAGGAACAGCTTTTTTTATTTTTTTGGTTCTTCAAAATAAAATGGCAAGGCTGCCCAACCGCCACCTAACAGCCCCCAACTCAGACAGTAGTGTTACTTGGAAATATATTATAAAGTATTTACAGTACTTATATTTAATCGTCATACTCTGTGTTCGATACTTGTTTATTATTGTGTTACAATATTGCTATTCCCAGAGGTCTGGACTCAAGTCAGACTCGTCATGAATTTTATGACTTTACACTCGACAAAATGTCACAAGACTTGCAACTCGACTTGGACAGAAATGACTTGTGACTTCACTCAAGACTCAGGCCCATTGACTTGAAAAGACATTATATATAGGTACACAGCAACTCTCTCCTTGTAGCTCAGCATGCCTAAGTTTATTTTATTACAGGCATTTCAGAATAACCATAATTTTGATGTTCTCAACAGATATCACTCAGGTGGAAGAGGCCCACCATAACAATGCTGTATTACAGCTTGTTTCTTTTAACAGTTCACACCCTGTTGGGCACATTCATGTAGAGGAATTGACCAGGAGGTCACTCTTTCAGACACTACCTAAAGAAAAACAAAACAGTGCAACGTAAATCAACAATAAATGCGGTAGTTACATAAGGTACACATTCAAAGAAGTACCAGTAGCATACACAGAAACGACAACAACAATTAACATGACAATAAGGACATTAATTATTGCCAAAAATAAATAAATCAACATTGCACTGTGGGAATCACGCGGCTTGACGTCACGTATGTTTGTTTTCGTTAGCATTAGCAGGAGGCTTTGTGAGTGACCACGCAAATAGTTACATGACGGGCCGGCCGTGTGCTGTCTGGGCTTCCTGTTCATTAAAGTCTGGTTTAGTCAATGTAGTGTTCAGGAATCTGCCTGGTATTTCTTTCTTTTTTTAAATTCACTTTATTTACCGATCAGCACACTGCTAGCATCTATTCGACATGAAGTAACATTCTTCTTAGTGTCCTTTTTTTCTTTGCCCATTATTTACGTAATATTTTCATGTAGTGACCCCTAGTGTTTCGACTGAGACACCAAAGTTGGATAAAATTGTGCCTTTATAACAAGATGACGAACTTGTTCCTCTTTTCTTTTTTTTAATTAATGCCTTGTTTTTGATACAATAAATGCCAAAGTTGAACTGCAATGTATTTATATTTGTGGAAATCAACTGGTCGTTCATTATTACCGTAATTTCTTGTGTATAATGCACACCCATGTTTAATACGCACCCCCAAAGTTGACCTAAAAAAATCTGGAAAACCCTTCTACCTATGTATAATACATGATTTTGCTTCTGCCTATATGATCAAAACATGAAATATCTGTATTTTGTTTTTTATAAAGAATAATTTATTTGAAGAATACTTCTTTTTTTAATTTAGTTGCTCTTATTTTGAAATTCACAGCCCTACTTTTATTTAGTAAATTAGAAATCCCACAGTGTGTTTTCTAATTTACTAATATGCTTATATGTTTGATTACCCAGGCAGAATTTGTAAGATGGGTACAATTCTTTAAAGAAAACATGAAGGACCAGGCGAACCACATTTAATTTTATTTTAATGGGATTCAAATTAAATGGTCAAACAATTAAACAAAACATAACCATAAAGAAATTAATGATGGTTGTTGTTCAGTCATCAGTCATATTTAAAATAAAATAAATAAATATTTCACAAATTCTGCCAGGGTATGTAAACTTATGAGCAAAACTGTACAAATATGCAGTCATATGTACCCCTGTCATATTGGAATGAAAGAGTAGCCTCCACCTTTTTTATAACCACTAGGTGGCGGTGACATATTAGAATGAAACTGCACACCTCTCTCATAACCTCTAGGTGGCGGTGGCATTTTGGAATGAAAGTGTACAGCTTTCATAACCAATAGATGGTGGCATATATTTATAAAATGCGAACATTTTTTTCTATTTGCCCCTATACCTATGTATAATGCGCACTATTGACTTTTGATAATTTTTTGGGAAAACAAATTTGCATTATACACAATAAATTATGGTAAGTGAAATATCTAATTTTCTCCCGTATTCATAATTGCTCTTTGTCAGTCGATTTACTTGATTACTAACTGCAGCACCACCGGACGCAAATTATCATTTGTGACAGGTCTGTTTAATGTCTCTACAGAAATTAAGTCAGGAAAAGTAAGAAGGAGCTGAGCCAAAAAGGCAAAGCTCTTTATTTACCGGTCAATCTATGTTGCTACCCTCACTGCACGTGAGGCACCCCGGGGGACGACCCAGGACACGCTGGAGAGACTAGGTCTCCCGGCAGGCCTGGGAACGCCCGGGAAGGCCCCGGAAGAGCTGGACAAAGTGGTTGGTGAGAGGGAAGTTTGGGCTTTAATGCTTTGGCTGCTACCCACGCGACTTGACTCCGGATAAGCGGAAGAAGATCGATGGATGGATGGACGAAGTGCACCAGAAAGTTTTAATTACACTGACAAAAAGTAAGAAAAACATCATTAGCCTAATAGCATAAATGCCCAAGTCATTTTGAAACTACAATTACAATATGAATAATACTTAAATACTAAAGAAAGTACATGCTAAACATTGGATATAGCCAATACAACAATTTGGAATGTCCTGAAAAAGAAAAACTACTGGTGTAATGAGCAACAGACATTGAACAGCAGTTGATGACAGAAATATTGTGAGAGCTGTGAAGAAACACCCAACGCAACAGTCAGTGACATAACTACCAACCTCCACAGGGCAGGGGTGAAGGTATCACAATCCACTATTCGAAGAAGACTTCGAGAGGAAATATACAGGCCATACCACAAGATGCAAACCACTCATCAGCAAAAAGAATCGGAAGGTCAGATTTGATTTTGCAAAGTACAGAGAAGGGCCACACAAGCTCATCTGTGAAGCATGGTGGAGTTAATGTCAGGGCTTGGGCTTACATGGCTGCTTCTGGAATGGGCTCACTAGTCTTTGTTGATGATGTAACTCATGATGGTAGCAGCAGAATGGATTCTGAAGTCTCCAAAACTATTTTGTCTGGCAAGTTACAGAAAAATGCATCCAAACTATTTGGGAGAAGCTTTATCATGCAACAAGACAATGACCCAAACCACACTGCCAACACAACAAAAAGTGGAAGGTCTTAGACTGGCCAAGTCAATCACCGGACCTTAACCCAATAGAGCATGCATTTTACCTCCTGAAGAGGAAGGAGACTGAAGGGAGAAACCCCTAGAAACAAACAAGCACTGAAAGAGGCTGCAGTAAAGGCCTGGAAAAGCATTTCAAATGAAGAATGCAACAGTCTGGTGAAGTCAATGTGTCCCAGGCTTGATGCAGTTATTGCAAGTAAGGATTCCATCCACCCTCCATTCTCAACACTGCTTATCCTGTTCAGGGTTGCGGGATGCTGGAGTTGACTTCGGGCGAAAGGCCGACTACACCCTGAACTGGTCACCACTCAGTCGCAGGGCAGCAAGTAAGGGTTATGCCACCAAATAAATGTTTTTTTAATAATGTCTTTTCCAATTTATGGCTCTCTTCAAAAGTGGGTGTCTTCAAATAAAAGGTGCTCAGTCCTGAGTTGTTTAACACATCTAGATTTAAATACCATGAAATAAAAGTTGGAATTTGGAATGTTTTTCTCATATTCATCTTTTGATCTGAAACCCAAATGTCTTCAGTATACAACAAAAACAAAGGAATTGACTTTGCCGTTCCAATACTTTTGGAGGGGTCTGTATAACAAGATCGATCCATTCTCTTAACTGCCTGTCCTCGTTAGGGTCGCAGGTATGCTGCCACCTATCTTCAGACAAGAGGCGGGGTACACCCTGAACTGGTCGCTAACCAATCTCAGGGAAAATAAACAACCATTCATATTCACATTCACACCAACGGACAATTTAGTCTTCAATTAACCTACTATGCATGTTCTTGGAATGTGGGAGGAAACCGGAGTACCAGGAGAAAACCCACGCAGGCATGGGGAGAACATGCAAACTCCACACAGAGAGGCCGGATTTGAACCTGGGACCTCAGAACTGTGAGACAGATGTGCTAACCAGTCAGCCAAATACTGTTAGTAGTATACTGTATACTGCCACCGATATACTGTAAGTACAGTATATATTAATTAAATATATAGATATTATATATATTAAAATATAATACATTGTTGTTAAAATGACTCAAAAAGAATCAAAACTCAAAGTGTAGGACTTGCGACTTGACTCGGGACTTGCTTGTCTCGACTTGGGACTTGACTCGGGATTTGACGGTAAACTTGTGACTTGCAAAGCAATGACTTGGTTCCTCCTCTATTCCTCATTATGTTAATATAAATGCTTTTAACTTGTAGGTACTCTAGGATATGACGTATTGGTCAGCCAATAAGAACCTGCATAGTGTAAGACACACCGCTCACCTAGTAGACTTACTACGAAGCTGAACCGAAACGTGGCTAAGTTATTTTTTTCTGATCCAAGTTGCCGAATAAATATGACTTTGGGTCAAAGCGCACATGGTGAAAAAAAGCAGGACTGGACATGTGTTTAGTCCAAGATGCAAGACAAAGTTTCAACACAGCTGCTTAAAAATACTATATTCATAGAATATGTTGCATATTATTTCCCCCAACACACAATGGCAATTGCGGCACTATAGCTAATTTGGTGGCCAGTCAATTTGTGTGTGTTTGAATGCATAACTTTACACGCATACAAAGAGTTTTACTTTTAAGCGTACTTTTGGTTCACACGCACTCCTGACAAGAGCCAGGTTACAATGACTTCGAGCACGTGTGTCAAATTTGTGTATGAACATGTTTTAGTAGCATGCTTTAAAAATATTTGCAGCTTATGCCAATAATAATTATTATAGAGCCTCAATCGATACACAGTGTAATAATTCTTAATCAGAATGGAACATAACTTTCCCCCTGTACAAAAAGTACCAACCACAGTAATTATTATACATAAGTGTGTGCTGGAAAAATAATTATGAGACCCCACCGTGCACGTTTAGGTAAAAAAATGCTGCAGTCTCTGCTTGTCTCGGTCTCGATCGACAAAAGTCTCGTTAATGTCTTGGTCTAGGTATGCTCTGGTCTCGGGCAAGTCTTGGTCTCGGATAGTGTGGTCTTGAGAACAAGGCTACTTCTAACCATCTAATGAGCTTGACAGACAATATCAAGTTGTATTCCATGTGCTCAAAAGTAGAAGAGAGCATTTTTCATATGAAACATCTAATGCACAATCAACATGCTACATACCCGCAGGAAGTTGAATAGGCAGATGGACATCCAGTTGGTCAAGAGCTTCTCAACCACAGATTCAGTTCTGGACAAAAAAGTACATGGTATAAAAAAACAGATGATATATCATCATATTTAAAAAATAAATTTCTACTTTGTTGCCTTTCTGACCTCCTAAGCATCAGTTTTGGGTTCTTTGCCACATACTGCTCCACTAGGTCATTAAGCAGAGTCTTCAGGATGTCTGTGAAGTACTCCAGTTTACCATGGAGGGCCACAGTCAGCAGAGAGGCCACATAGGCCCGATCCCTTGGGGAAAATGTCTGCTGGGCCTCCAGAGTGTGAATAAACTGCAAGGAAAGCAAGACGGAGAGGTAGTGAATGTCTGCATTTACAAGTTACTCAGGAATGGCTCTCTTAAAATACAGTAAAACCCTCTTTATCATGGGGATACGTTCAGACAAGTGAAAATCCACGATATAGTGGAACCATAGGAAAAATGAAATAGTTTTGCTTATCCAACATGCTTTAAAGCAAAGATGAGCAAACTTATTAAAATAGCGCATTTCATACACAAGTTAACTACTCAATGAGCTTTACATATTAAAAGCATTTAAAAACAAAGGAAAAAAACAGCTTAAAACATTCACAACAGAGAAAAATAGAAAAAATTAAAACAGCGTACAGTTCAAGAAAGACAATTTAAAAGTGGAAATGCTCTAAAAAGCATGAGAAAAAAGAATAGTTCTTAACCTGGACTTAAAAACATTCACACTTGGGGCTGACGTCACTTCTGTTAGCAACGTATTCCATGTGTACAGCATAATAGGAGAGATCCAAGAACTGAGCCTTGAGGGACCCCATAGGTCAGTGCCATTCAATGAGATTGAACACTTCCAATGGTTACAAAATAACTCCTTTCCTTCGGGTAAAACCTGAATCATTTATGGACTGTTCCATTCAGTCCTACCCATGTTTCCAACCTGTTCAGCAGTATGTTATGATCTACCATATCAAAAACCGCACTGGTATCCAACAAACCAGAATCGACACCTTTCCCGAGTCACTATTAAACCTTATATCATTTAGCACTTTTATAAGAGCTAATTCTGTACTGTGATGAGTTCAGAAACCTGATTGAAATTTGTCAAAAAAGTCCATTTAAGTTCAAGTACTTGTTGAGTTGATTAAAAATAACTTTCAACAATCTTGGCTCTGACAGGGAGGTTTGAGATGGGCATATAACTTGCTAACATGGAAGAGCCCAGCATTCTATGTTTTGGAAGAGGCTTAAATGCAGCTACTTTAAGAGCTTTAGGAAACTCGCATGACCTAAGTGAGCAAATGATTATTTGTTACAAATCAGCTAACACAGACTTCACAATAATTTTGAAAAAGGTATTGAGTCAAAACAGCTTGTTGATGGTTTCAGCTGCTGAACCGTTTTCTCTACAGTTTTTCTTTTTTGGTGAACTGTATCAAATTCTGACATTAAACAAATTTAAACCTATTAAAACACACTTAAATTTGTTATAACACACGTTTTAAAAATGTTATACACATATTTGAACAAAAAAAATACAAGCATAAAATGTATACAAAAGAAAATGCAAGTGGTTGGAAGTAACAATGTACAAATAACTTTTGCGATGAGTTTACAGTATTACTCCACACTAGGGCTGCACGATATTGGAAAAAAAGACATTGCGATTTTTTTCAAACCTGGGATATATATGGCAATGTGAAAAAAAATACTGGATCAGAGTTAATTTTTCCACACGAACTAGATAAAGGTTAATTTCATCATTCAAAACTGAACTAGTTTTGTTCTTCCAAAATATGTTGCCGATGGGCTATTACCCTCAATATACTGGCAAAGTAAAAGTAAAGGAATGCTGGTGAAAGGATATTGATAAATTTGCATTCCTCGCAGCTCTGGCTGACTATATTAAAAAAATTATTGATCTATTCTTATATTGCAAAAACAAAATAAATTCCATATTTTCACAGTGAGGCGGTGAATCTAACACTGGTTAGACCGTCAGCCTCACAGTTCTGAGGACCAGGGTTCAATGCCCGGCCCCGCATGTGTGGAGTTTGCATGTTCTCCCCGTGCCTGCGTGGGTTTTCTCCGGGCACTCCGGTTTCCTCCCATCCATGCATCCATTTACTGAGCCGCTTCTCCTCACTAGGGTCGCGGGCATGCTGGAGCCTATCCCAGCTGTCATCGGGCAGGAGGCGGGGTACACCCTGAACTGGTTGCCAGCCAATTGCAGGGCACATACAAACAAACGACCATTCACACTCACAGTCACATCTACGGGCAATTTAGAGTCTCCAATGAATGCATGTTTTTGGGATGTGGGAGGAAACCGGAGTGCCCGGAGAAAACCCACGCAGGCACGGGGAGAACATGCAAACTCCACACAGGCTGGGCCGGGGATGGAACCCAGGTCCTCAGAACTGTGAGGCTGACGCTCTAACCAGTCGTCCACCGTGCCGCCCCGGTTTCCTCCCACATCCCAAAAACATGCATTAATTGGAGACTCTAAATTGCCCTTAGGTGTGACTGTGAATGGTTGTTTGTATGTATGTGCCCTGCGATTGGCTGGCAACCAGTTCAGGGTGTACCCCGCCTCCTGCCCGATGATCGCTGGGATAGACTCCAGCACGCCCGCGACCCAAGTGAGGAGAAGCGGTTCAGAAAATGGATGGATTATCACAGTCTGATCGAACAGTGTTTTACCTAAAGCATTCTGCTTAGGGTTGGGAATTGTTTCAATTTGAGCGATTCCAGTTGCTCATTTCAATTCTGGTTCAAAACTATTCTCGATTACGATTCATTTGAGGGGCTGGGTCAAAAGGTTTGCATAGTTTAAATAAAGGGTGTCCAGATTATGAACATCCATTTTCTTAGCAGCCCCCAGCATAGACTAAAACGAACATTTGACTCATATCAATATCAAACCTATAAACTAAAAATGCAATATGTGTGGAACTAACCCAATTGACTTAATATTCATTAATAAATGTTTCAGCTCAAACTTAAATATAGCATTGTTAAAATTATTTGCGACTGTTTTACCACGTCAAATGGTTTATATTTGCAAGTTTTAATTTGACTTCCTGTTTTAAGATTTTAGCCTTTTATATTTTGAAGGGTACACACCAGAAATCAGCATTTTGGCACGAAACAGGTGAATTTTGAAAACGAAAGTAAACCAAGTTGGCAAGAAAAAGAGTAATGAATGAAATCAAACACAATAAAACGTTGATTCTTTTCCCTACCCACCGATGAGGCACAAGGTTAGCGTTTGTGATACGTTTATGTGAATTTTGTCCCAATTCATTGTGATGTTAAGTTGCTATTTTTTTTCCCCCGTTATTAGCTCTCACATTGGTTTGAAGACTAAAATAACGCTTAAATCCATCAGTTCAAACGTGCAACCCATCGTTTAACTGGTTAGCTGCCTCAATGTTGGCATAGACACATTTTATTGTCATCCAATTTGACTTGACTGAAGTTCCGCACAGTGTAGGCTGAGGCTTGGAGCAGAAGGGAGCACATCAGCCTCCTTTGCACAATATAATCTTATTCCAAGTATTGCACTGAGGCGACTGATCATTTATTTTAAAAACGTTAAGACACACTTTTGTTCACCTCCGCTGTTGGGCACAAGCACTTCTTCGTGCGCGTTCTTCTTTGTTGGTTTTTGCCACTTTTTTCTTCAAGGTCGGCAGACTGGGTGCATTGAAACTGGGAAGTGAAATTTTTTAATTTGAACTATTCCGGGCGAACCGGAATGTTAGTCCCGGTTCTAAATGCTTTTCGATTCTCAATGCTCAACCCTAATTTTGATACAAATAATAATTTTCCTAGGAATCAATTTTTATATTTATATAATGTATTACAAAAACCACGCCCTGCACGTACCTCGTGCACTTAAGCAGCTGCCCGCGTACCTGCCTAGTTTCATTTTGAAGAACGGAATAGGAAATGCAGCAGGTGTAAATTGCTTTTGAAGCTATAAACTGCAATTTATGGCGCCCCCTAATGCTGGAATCCAGCATTACAACAAAGCCTTTGTCGCTTCGATGTGACGTAGGCTAAATGCTTGACCGGCCTCCTTCTTCTCGTTCCAACACCGCATGCTTTCTCCTTTCTCTATGTCTCTATCGACCTGCCTGCTGTCCATATATGGGCCTGTCCGTTTGTAGATAAAATACGTCATTTCCGCTATTTCCGCTAGAGTGCCACCAAGTGATCCAGCGCGTGAATGTATAGGACAGTCAATAAATATAAAAAAAATAATATTGAAAACTATAGCAAGATGTGTCAGAAGCTTATAGGCTTAATCAGCATTCTGTCATGTACTCTTGTAGTTACTTGGGTGAAAATTACTTTTTTTTGGACAAAAATAGTTGTGGATTACAGCTTTAAGGTTTTGAACATGTACTAGTGAGGAGAAGCCGTACGGAAAATGGATGGATGGACAACCAGGTCCCTCTGTTGGTCACTTTGAATATTACAGTTGATTCACTGTCTAACAGTACACCAACATCACAGCAGACCTGTCATGTGACTACTGTGCACAAGTACATCGCGACAACAATGCTCAAACAAAATATCGTGCACCCCTACTCCACACATTTGAAAACAGACATCTGTGCTTTATACCCTTTACTGTGATAAAAAGACTTATCACAGTACTTTGTTCAACCTCCATGGATGATGGACACGGCGTAAAAAAAGATGTAAATAGAGAAAGGTAATGTCAACCGCGGTTGAGATCTTGAGCGATACTAGGGTTCGTAGGCTGAAAAAAAACAAAAAACGGACAAAAGCATGGAAGAACCTGAAGTTGGAAGGATTAACTACCACGGAAACAGATTTCAAGAAGGATGCATTGCCTGATTTAAGTTAAAAGATGGAAACTATTTTGTGCACATAAGTTGTTTTTGACAGTAAAAAAATCATTTTTACTTTTGTACATTTCAGAGACCATGTTTTTTTAAGTACAGGAGTTAAATATGTACTTCTACTTTTACCACTTCTGTTTTTTTACAGATGTATTTGCAAATGTACTTAAGTACAGGGTGTGAGTAATCTTGTCATCTATGGAAAATACTGTACATATAGTGTCTGTCTTTGACATGCAAGTGGCTTTAAATGTGACGTCAGCAAGTCGACGTGTGAGTGTCCTGGTGTGAGGTACGGCCGACAGCGTGACTGTGGGATTGTTCACCCAACTGCTGCGGGTCTCCTTTCCATATGAGGGCATAAAAGTAAGAATTTTATAAAAATCCTGAAAAAAACGATTGTTTAAAAAAATAAAAATAATAAAAATAAAAATGCAACATAGGCTGGTGCTAACGATGTACTGCAATATAGCGGGGAAACACTGTATCCATACAACAAACTAACAAAAGAAGACAAATCCAGGACTGTTAATTCTGACCTTGGTGAGAAACAGTTTACTGTTGAGCAGATTGCACAACTGAACAAGTCCTTGTTCCACAGTCTGCCTGCGGCTTTCCGGAACATCCAAATCTTGTCTCAATGGTGACTCCTGGTGGCCTGGGAAGAAAATGCGCTCTGCATATGCCTTGTATTCTAGGAAGGGAATTCCGGAGCCGACCAAATCACTGGACATGTCCATCATCTCAGTCATCAAGTCTGATGGGAAGAAAAAAAAAAAAAGTTAAAACATTTTGAAACTGTTAGGATGGCCTCCTTCAGACACATATCTTAGATAGGTTCAAACTTGAGTCTTTGTTGTTTACTGCTGTAAACTTTCCACTGCTAAAGCCTTGAATTTCTCTATCTATGCACCCAAAGATTCCTCAAACGAGAAAAAAAACAGTTAAGACCGTTGAGTCACACACAGGAAAAGTGCTGAAACAAGGGGGCTAAAGACAGCCGCCGTGCAGGGTCTGTCTACCAGCGCTGTGACATCAACTATTCTGGCATGAAACATCCTTACAGAAAAAATACAGTCTTCTAGTAGTTAATGATAATTTTAGTATAGCAGACAAAGAAATAGATCCAGCAGAGGTTCGGACGGAACGTCACAAAATACTATGAAAATGTAAGAATTCATACCTGTAAATTCCTTCTTGCAGCGGTCACGCACACTGGTCTCCAGATTCTCCAACTGGATCTGCACCTTTTTATAATCCCTCATGGCCTGTTTGCTCTTTCTCCTAGAAATCAACAAATATGGATTGATGACATAAAGTCGTGACAACATGAAAAACATTTTGCAAAATGTGTAACCTACAGAAAAGCATGGCTATTTAATAAAGGAAGCTGTAAATATATTTTACTTAATATTTACCTGTAAATGAGGACTATTATGAGCACAATGAGAACCACTATTGAGGCTCCCACACCCACACCAACTTGGGCCTCCAGGGGAAATATGGACAGGGCATGGCTGTCATACTGAACTCTACCCAAGGAGAAGTTAATGTTTCCCATCTTCACCTAGAAAACACAAAGAATGTAAAGTCTTAGGGCCCACTCACATTGGGCTAGTTGTCCAGTGTGTACAGTGCTAAATAACAGTATGACCAGACATGCAAACACCAAAGGCATGAAAAAGGTGACCAAAAAAATAATAATAAATAAATAAAAACATTGTAGGCTGGTCTGGGGGCAATCGCCTGGGCCCCCGCAGAGAATTTCTTTAAATTTTAAAATACATTAAGCAATCTGGAAGACTCTGAAGAGTACAATAAGGCAAAATAAGATACATTTTCTTCACGCAGAAAAACATTTATTTATGCCGCTCAAGTACATGGTGATGTACAAATTTAAGATTAAAATTGAATTTGCCTCATTTCTTTGCTTTTTTGTGTTGGCCTCCAAATTGAGCCAGGCCCATCTTAACCTGCACCTGTTGCGTCCTTCAAACTGTGCCACATGAATAGCATTCTCCTCTTTAAGCACTCTCATTCTGGAAAACTACTTCTTCTTTTCCTTTCAGCTTGTCCCTTTAGGGGTCGCTACAGCGCGTCATCCTTTTCCATGTAAGCCTATCTCCTGCATCCTCCTCTCGAACACCAACTGCCCCCATGTCTTCCCTCACGACATCCATCAACCTTCTCTTTGGTCTTCCTCTAGCTCTCTTTCCTGGCAGCTCCATCCTCATCATCCTTCTACCAATATACTCACTATTTCTCCTCTGGACGTGTCCAAACCATCGAAGTCTGCTCTCTCTAACTTTGTCTCCAAAACATCAAAACTTGGCTGACCCTCTGATGAGCTCATTTCTAATTTTATCCAACCTGGTCACTCCGAGGGCGAACTGTTTTACCACGTCTTCATTTACGCCACCTCCAGCTCTGCTTCCTGTTGTCTCTTCAGTGCCACTGTCTCTAATCCGTACATCATGGCTGGCCTCACCATTGTTTTATAAACTTTGCCCTTCATCCTAGCAGAGACTCTTCTGTCACATAACACACCTGACACCTTCCTCCACCCGTTACAACCTGCTTGGACCCGTTTCTTCACTTCCTGACCACAGTCACCATTGCTCTGGACGGTTGACCCCAAGTATCTAAAGCCCTCCACCCTTGCTATCTCTTCTCCCTGTAGCCTCACTCTTTCCCCACCATCCCTCTCATTCATGCACACATATTCTGTCTTACTTCGGCTAATCTTCATTCCTCTGCTTGCCAGTGTATGCCTCCATCTTTCTAACTGTTCCTCCACCTGCTCCCTGCTTTCACTGCAGATCACAATGTCATCTGCAAACATCATGGTCCACGGGGATTCCAGTCTAACCTCATCTATCAGCCTATCCATCACCACTGCAAACAGGAAGGGGCTCAGGGCTGATCCCTGATGCAGTCCCACCTCCACCTTAAATTCGTCTGTCACACCTACAGCACACCTCAGCGCTCTTCTGCTGCCCTCGTACATGTCCTGTATTATTCTAACGTACTTCTCTGCCACTCCAGACTTCCGTATGCAGTACCACAGTTCCTCTCTGGGTACCCTGTCATAGGCTTTCTCTAGATCTACAAAGACACA
Organism: Phyllopteryx taeniolatus; assembly: GCF_024500385.1. Classification (NCBI taxonomy): domain Eukaryota; kingdom Metazoa; phylum Chordata; class Actinopteri; order Syngnathiformes; family Syngnathidae; genus Phyllopteryx; species Phyllopteryx taeniolatus. Next base: position 22,594,727 of record NC_084502.1, on the reverse strand, counting down.
ATGTAGCTCCTTCTGACCTTCTCTGTACTTTTCCATCAACATCCTCAAGGCAAATAATGCATCTGTGGTACTCTTTCTAGGCATGAAACCATACTGTTGCTCGCAAATACTCACTTCTGTCCTTAGTCTAGCCTCCACTAATCTTTCCCATAACTTCATTGTGTGGCTCATCAACTTTATTCCCCTATAGTTGCCAAAGCTCTGCACATCACCCTTATTCTTAAAAATGGGCACCAGCACACTTTTCCTCCATTCCTCAGGCATCTTCTCACCCGCTAGAATTCTATTGAACAAGCTGGTCAAAAACTCCACAGCCACCTCTCCTAGATGCTTCCAGACCTCCACAGGAATGTCATCCAGACCAACTGCCTTTCCATTTTGCATCCTCTTTAATGCCTTTCTAACTTCCCCCTTACTAATACTTGCCACCTGGTCCACCACACTTGCCTCTTCTACTATCCCTTCTCTCTCATTTTCCTCATTCATCAACTCCTCGAAGTATTTTTTCCATCTAGCTAGCACACTGCTGGCACCAGTCAACATATTTCCATCTGTATCCTTAATCACCCTAACCTGCTGCACATCCTTCCCATCTCTATCCCTCTGTCTGGCCAGCCTGTATAGATCCTTTTCTCCTTCTTTAGTGTCAAACCTTCCATACATGTCATCATATGCCTCGTTTGGCCTTTGCCACCTCCACCATTGCCCTGTGTCGCATCTCAATGTATTCCTTTCTCCTCTCCTCGGTCCTCTCAGTGTGCCACTTCTTATTAGCTAACCTTTTTCCTTGTATGATTTCCTGTACTATGAGGTTCCACCACCAAGTCTCCTTCTCTCCTTTCCTGCCAGAAGATACACCAAGTACTCTCCTGCCTGCCTCTCTGATCACCTTGGCTGCAGTGGTCCAGTCTTCTGGAAGCTCCTCATGTCCACCGAGAGCCTGTCTCACCTCTTCCCGAAAAGCTGCACAACGCTCGTCCTGTCTCACCTTCCACCACATGGTTCTCTGCTATGCCTTTGTCTTCCTAATCTTCTTCCCCACCACCGGAGTCATTTTACACACCACCATCCTATGCTGTCTAACCACAATCTCCCCTACCACTACCTTACAGTCGGTAACCTCCTTCAGATTACATCGTCTGCACAAAATGTAATCCACCTGCGTGCTTCTACGTCCACTCTTGTAGGTCACCCTATGTTTGTGTCTCTTCTGGAAAAAAGTGTTCACTACAGCCATTTGCATCCTTTTTGCAAAGTCTACCACCATCTGTCCCTCCAAGTTTCTTTCCTGGATTCCATACTTACCCATCACTTCTTCATCACCCCTATTTCCTTCACCAACATGTCCATTACAATCTGCACCAATCACGACTCTCTCTCTGTCTGGGATGCTCAGAACTACTTCGTCTAGCTCCTTCCAGAATTTCTCTTTCACCTCGAGGTCACATCCTACCTGTAGGGCATAGCCACTAATCACAATATACATAACACCCTCAATTTCAAGTTTCAGCCTCATCACTCGATCTGATACTCTTTTCACCTCCAAGACATTCTTTGCCAACTCTTCTTTTAAAATAACCCCGACTCCATTTCTCTTCCCATCTGCACCATGGTAAAATAATTTAAACCCTGCCCCTAAACTTCTAGCCTTACTGCCTTTCCACCTGGTCTCCTGGACACACAATATATCAACCTTTCTCCTAATCATCATGTCAACCAACTCCCGAGATTTTCCTGTCATAGTCCCAACATTCTAAGTCCCCCATTCAGTTCTAGGCTCTGTGCTTTCCTCTTCTCTTTCTGCCGAAGAACCCGCTTTCCACCTTTTCTTCTTCAACCCACAGTAGCTGAATTTCCACCGGCGCCCTGCAGGTTGACGGTGCCGGCGGCGGACGTTGTTAACCCGGGCCACGACCGGTCCGGTATGGAATTCTTTGGATGAACGCTCATATTTGTTTGGCAAAGTTTTAAGCCGGATGCCCTTCCTGACGCAACCCTCTGCATTTATCCGGGGTTGGGACCGGCCTACAGTTTGCACTGGCTTGTGCCCCCCATAGGGCTGCAATACTCTCATTCTGGAAAACAATTGACTAAAATCATTGTCTGTTTCACTTCATTTTTCACTATTACCAACTTCAAAGGCTAATCCCAAATGCATCCTTCAAGAAAATGTTAAGTACAGCATTTTTCTGTTTTTATTGGCCATTTCTGAATTTGAAGTTCGGTGTTGTGACATAATCCCTAACATCGCTCTGTTGCTTAATACATTTAACATTAACATCTGTAAACTAATTATATAATTCTAGGCACGTGTCCTAATTAATACAAGCTGTACTAGAGGATCAGCTCTTGTCGCCGATGTTACGTGTGCTTCCCGGTTCCGCTGGAACCACAACCAGGGCCACGACCCGCAGCCCCTCAACGCGAAAATACAAAAGACCAGTACAACAAACATGACACTGGCTGATCTGATCAGCAAAAATGTAAGAGTAGCAATATAGGATGTCCGCTCCAGAGGTAGGTAGAATAGCCAAATATTGTACTTAAGTAAGAGTACTGCTACTTGACAATAATGTGACTCAAGTAAAAGTAAAAAGTAGTCCTCCAAAAAATTACTAAAGAGTAAAAAGTACACGGTGAAATAATTAGTCAAGTACTGAGTAAATAGTATCGTCGGATGTTTTAACCACAGCACGAACATCAATCAAATAAAACTAACAAAATAAAATGGGAATGTGCAAATTCTGATATTGCTGTGTGTGTGGACGTGCGTGGGTGCACAGCCAAAACCACATCTGCAATTTACTGCATGGTGTTTTCTCAAGTTATAAGTGGGCTGAAATATCCACGTTTGGACAGACAGTGTGAATTTCAAAATAAGAGCAAGTAAATAAATAATTTTAAAAAAGTATTACGTGTTCAAATAAAGTGCTTAATTTCAGAATAATTCTTTGAAAAAATACAGATAATACTTCATGTTTTGATGATATGAGTAGAAGCAAAATCATGCATTGTAGAAATGCATTATACATAAGTAGAAGGGTCTTCCAGAATTTTTAGGTCTACTTTGTGGGTGCGTATTATACATGGGTGCGCATTATACACGAGAAATTACGATATGTATGACACAGTCGTATAGTCAAACAATCTGGACTGGACGGTATGGAATATCTGGTGTGACTGTGCGTATAGTGTTGGCCAGGTAATTTATTACTCATAACATCACCTATAAGAATGAATACTGCTTGATCCATATTCTCCAAGATCTATAAACAGATCTGGGGTACTAGTCTGGACATAAAGACTTGTGCTATTTGTTTACTCACTGTGAACTCGGGCAGACTGTCCATCACATCCTTTTTCTGGCTGCTACGCACTGATGGTTGCTTGACTGGTGGTTCACAGTACAAATGGTTGTGGGTGAGGGTCTTCACTGAACAAACCCCATCCCCGATCCTGGCCTGGACCTCTTGTTTGTAGATGGCTAGGTCCAGATTCTCTCCCTAAGGAAAGATTATTGGGAAAAATATGCTTTGAAAGTTACACAAAAGCTCAGCGTTTTAATGTGCAAAAAAGCTTGAAAAAATGAAAACTTATTTTTACACTTGTGTGATGAAGAATGTTTTAAAATGAGATATGCGACAAACCTCTGCCATTTCCTTAAACTGAGCATTATGGGTTTGTCAAAAAGATTTATGTATTACAAACAGCAGGGGTTCACATATTTGTAAACATGTATGAATGTTTATGCATTTCTGATAGATAATACTAATGAACAAATGTTAGGTTAATTAAATATGACTATAAAAAATAACAACACTAATTAAACGACAATTACAAATTAATCCATTAATCCATTTTCTATAGCGCTTGTCTTCATCATGGTCGGAGTGAGTTGGAGCTTATTAGGTGATTTTGGACAAGAGGCAGGGTGGACCCTCGACTTGTCGCCAGCCAATCGCTAGGCACATACTGTATAGACAAACAACTATTAACACTCCTATTCTCACCTGTGGATAATTTAGTGTTTTTAGTGAAACTTGCATTCACGTTTTTTGGAATGTGGGAGGAAACTGGAGTACCCGCAGAAAACCCACGCAGGCATGGTAAGAACATGCAAACGGCACACAGGAATGCCAAAGCCCGGATTTAAACCCACATCCTTAGAACTGTGAGGCAGATGTGCTAACGTTACACTAGCTAACCATGCGGTCCAATTAGTTAAATGTCTCTAAATCATGTCCATCACTACGCACCTCAACAGAGATGATGCTGCCTGGTTTGTGGTGGTATGGTTTGTCTGGGTCATTACGGTTCAGCATGTACAGCTTTGGGTTGGGTTCATAGCTGAAGGCTTCATTGCCAACAGTGTTAAAGTCAAAATGAAGACTGTCCAGCAGGAAATGAACTTTGACCCGAGCTCTCCTGGCATCCGGTCCCACAGCCGGTGTCGGGCACAAGATGAGGGAGGAGCTGTTCACTGTACAGCGAGACTCATACTGGAATAGGGGTCGGAGAGAATAATAATTATTATTTTTTTTAAAAACCTGCAATAAATATTCATTTGTAGAATAAAATGAGTATTTTTGCCACTTTACAAACCTGCTTGACATGACAAAGTGCACCCTGAGAGCAGTCCACATCTGGGATGATCCTCCGCCGTCGCATCAGTGGTATCTGCTGATCTTGTCCTTCATTCAATTGAGCGGTGCTCCGCCTCCTCCTGGGAGGAAGCGAATCAGGCGGGCTGAGGGTAACCCGAATTTTTGGATCCTGAACCACATCCAGGTTAAGACCAGACACTGTGATGATTCTACCTCCACTGCAGGGAAACAACACATGACCGACAGATAAACTTGTGCAGTCATCCGTGTAACATTTTGCACAAATCAGGCACAGTTTGACCTCAGTTCCACTTAATCCAGCCAAGTTCACACACTGACTTTGTGTGTGTGTGTGTGTGTGTGATGGGGTGGAGGGGTCAAGCTCACTGCATTTCTACTTGAAAAACAAAGTCTTCAATGGCAAACTTCGCCTAAATAAAAGTTGAGGAAATCATACACACTATCGTATCATATAATGACAGGATTTAAGGAAAGGAGTAATGATATTTGTATTCATATAGGTCTGTAAAGTAACCCAGAAAATCAGATTTGACGACTACACAACGGTTTAATCATAATCTTACTATTCATAGTATAAATAAACTTTATGTAGTTTAGTGAAGTAATTATTTCTGTTTGAGTGATGGAGTGATGACGAGGTAGGGTCAACATCGTAAATATCGCAAATAGTGCTGGGAGATATCACCTAAATTTGATATCACAATTTTTTTCCCCTTATATCTGTATTCGATATGAATCGATATTTATTGAATTGAAGTTTATAAATGTAGAAAACTGGACAAGACCAAATTGACATAATAAAGCAGAATTTATTTATTTATCAATTATAAACACCACAAATAAATAACTTACCTTTCTCTGGAGGTATTTCAAAATAACTCAAACTCTCAAAATTAGTAATGAACCGAAATGAAAATTCTTGACCGAAACCAAAAAACAAAAAAACAAAAAAGAAAAACCGGAAGAAATTATTATGACAATTATTAGTAAAATTGCTTTTATGGCTATGACTTCAGAGCTGCCAACCTATAGAAATTCATTTCCAGAACAATGTCTGATTTTCCATATTTTTTATTATCTCAAGAACATTAGCACTGTACAGTTAGTGCAGTATATTATAGAAAAGGACAAAAATAATTCTTCATACTGTTCAGTTGCGCAGGATAATCATTACTCTACAGTTGTAATCGTTGATATATTATGGGTTTAATATTTGTTACTTGAATGTATTTCTTAGGGTTTGGCGCTGTTGTTGGTGTTCCTCACTTAACTTTTAAGTGGTAGCAATCCAATTAAACATGCCCACTCTGCCGGAAATCAAGAAGACACAAAGAAAGGTGACTTCATGTGTAACGGTGTGGTGATCTGTAAATAAAGCGAATTAAAAAAGAAATACAAGACTGATTCTTGAGAATGCCAGACTATACAAACCCAACTGTCAGGAACAGTTAGCTCAGACAGCGACGCCTGGCCCACTATCAAACTATTTGCCTGATTGGCGATGGCTCACGCAACGCCGCTAGCTAGTAGCTGCTAATGCTAATGTAAATAAACCCCATAAACACTTTCTGTCTCATCAGCGAAAGGCAAACTATTAACTGGTTATCTTCACGGCACATTCACAGAGCAAACACAAAAAGCGCTTCAACTGCCACCACGATCACTCCGAAGCGTTGTTTTGTTTACATTACAGCAGCAGCACGGAGACGCGGATCTCCTTAACGTGATACTGTACATGCATCGCACTCGATAACGTGCTTCATCTTCAGGTGATTTTAAACGGATATGCCTGTCTTCGTCGTAACAACTTTTGTACACGTTTTGCAGACTATGGTTGTTTTGAAATGACAGACGTGCCCTTTTTGGGGACTATTTATGGCTCGCTAGTTGCTACCATCTTCTTATCCATGTTGGCGGAAGTCTCGTAGAGAAGCAAAAGTATACAAAATAAAATCAATGATCCCGTTTTTCCATATCGGGCATCAATAAAATATTGATCGAATCGAGCTTTTCGATGTATCGCCCAGCACTAAATGGAAAATTATGTTTTTCAGGAGATAATAGAAACATGAACAGTCATTGTTGCTATGGCAAAGCATTTGACCATGGCAATAAATCAATTGTAAATTATAGATTTAATATTATTTACATAATTTAGATATTTTCAAATCCACCCATCCATTCTCTGAGCCGCTTATCCTCACAAGGGTCGCGGGAGTGCTGGAGCCTATCCCAGCTATCATCGGGCAGGAGGCGGGGTAAACCCTGAACTGGTTGCCAGCCAATCGCTGGGCACATATAAACAAACTCGCATTCGCACTCACAGTCACACTTACGGGCAGTTTTAGAGTCTTCAATTAACCTACCACGCATGTTTTTGGGATGTGGGAGGAAACCGGAGTGCCTGTAGAAAACCCACGCAGGTACGGGGAGAACATGCAAACTCCACACAGGCGGGGCTGGGAATTGAACCCCGGTCCTCAGAACTGTGAGGCAGACACTCTATCCAGTCATCAACCGTGCCGCCTATTTTCAAATCACTGTACATATTTTACTTAACAAAATGCTGCGTCCATTACTTATATATATTTAAAAAACAAATCTAAATAATTCTAAATGTCTTTAATATGACCTGGAGCACCTGAGAAAGCTTTTGGATGGTGCAGCCCACGAAATGTTGGGGTTGGATGTGTAGTGATAGACAACGCCCTGTAGGTGGCGTTCGGCCCCTCCCAGGCGCACCATGATGCCATGCTCGCCTGTTCTGTTACTTGCTCTTGTCAGACAGGAGATATGATCCTCCTCGATGCTTAGCCTAAACAAAGACAGCTCACATTTTAAAAAACACTTTGTCAAAAAAAAAAGCTGTATACATCAAATATAAAAGAATGGCACATCATCAATAATGAAGGTCTGAGACTTACACCATACATGGTATTCCTCCAATGAGAACGCTGACATCACTTGGGTGGCCCGTCTTAAGGCTACGACCTTTGATGGTGATAGACGAGCCCCCTGCTTTTGGCCCTCTCTGGGGGAAGATACTGCTCAGTATGGGATCCTAACAATGAGAAACAAAAATAAAGCATGGGAAGAATACCCAAAGACAAAAAATATGTTTCAATAATCCACTAAAAGCGGCCATGCATGTGACTTATTGTCAAGATAAAAGGGACAAGCTAGGATTCTGGGAAACAAGAGTTGCTTCACAGCCTACAACCATTAATTTTCTTGTCACTTTGTGCTAGTTAATTAAAGGCTGACATCATTTTACTGTTAATCCAACTAAGGAGATGAGCTGCTTCACTTCAAAGGAGGTTGCTCAGGAGGTGTCAAATTAAAGAAAATCCAATAAGAGTTAAATTTATAACAGTAGTAACACTGGTTAAAAAACAAAAACAAAAAACAAGAGAACGCTTTTCGCAACAAGGTATCAAAACGTGTCCCAAGAAACTGCTGCCCGTGAACTAAAAATTAAAAAGGTCACAGCCTTGTCTCTATGTTGAAAAATGTCCCTTGAAAATAAATACCTTCCTGACAGCGTTGATCAAAACTATTCACTATCATCTCATTAAAAGGATACCTTATTTATTACATTTGATTGTGAAAGTGTACCTAATGCTGTGTAATATACTGTATGTGTAGTATATATCACAAGAGTACACGTCATATGTATTAGGGATGTCCCGATCCAACCTTTTGACCTCTGATCCCATACAGATATTACAGCCTTGAGTTTTGCCAGATGCCGATATCAGTCCGATCTGATATCAGCAAAAATCATACATACTTATTGTGTAGTATGTAATGTTAGAAAAAGCTTGATCTTGTGATATCACTCAAACAGAGAACAATAATCAGCAACAGTAGATATGACAGTAGGTATGGTATACACAGTAAAACTTTAGTATTAACCAATGGTTATAAAAAGTAACTAAACATAGGAATGCACTACAATTGAATAAAATAAATGAATCGTGCATTACAAAACCCTAAAAAATAACTTAAAACCAATAATAACAAAAAATATTTAAATTGCGACATAACCACTGCTTAACTTAAACAGAAGCATATTCTACAATTGAATAGATTAAATAAAAAATGAATGAGAAAACCATGAAAAATAACTTCAGTAAATAAATTATACATTTAAAGTGCAAAATAATTTAAGTTCAATTCAGTTATTTTTTTTACTGTCAGTTTATGGTGGGAACAGCCTTTAGCTGTTTTAGCAATGCTAATTTTTGTTGTCAATGGTACTTTTTTTCAGTCATTGTGTTTTAGCTTTGAGTTAGCGATTTTTTTGTGAACAAATCCAAGTCTGATGTATTTGAATATTCAATAGGTATAATTCTTTTGCTATGTGTGTTTAGTTTTACACAGTAAAGTTCAACAGGAGTGTCAATAAACAACTTTAAGTCAGCAACATTCACTCTTACTCCTTGTTATTATAGAGTATTAGCACCTTAGTAACCTGTTGTTGTGATCACGTGGGCTCTGCTGTCCGGGCACTGCTGCATAAAAGTGCTGGAGAGGTGCACGAAATGGAATGCTTGTATCAAAGTGGTAAAATCAGAGATTTTAGATCCAGTCCGATCAATTTCAATGCTCATTTATTTGCCGACATCGGACCGATATCCTATCTCAAAGATCAGATCGGGACATCCCTAATATATACACAAACCAGACTTCTCAATGTGACATCTGGTTACAAATAAACTGAACTACTGTTGTAGTATTTACCTGAAAGCTGAAGGTCTGAGCAGACAGTCCGAGTCCTCCCCCCCTTACTTTGACGGAGGCCTGTCCGCTCTTCTCTCCCTGGCTGCTTGTAGTCTCACACACTATCCTACATGACACAGGTGTAATCAGCAAGCTTGCACATGCCATTTCATGTTTTGGCGTACATTACTCACCTTGAGGAGATCTCATATCTGCTATGTATGACACTGCAGGGAACCCCAGCAAGTGTGACAGAGTTGTGGATGTCTTCAGCCCTCTGGCCAAGATTGGAGCCTGAAATAGTCACCAAGGTTCCTCCCTCTACAGGGCCAGACACAGGATCCAACTGAAACGAGACAAAAGATTCATTTGACAGCTTTCTGGTTTCCACAAGACCACATTTCACAGTCAGTCATATCATTTATTGACATTCTGTGGATACAATTACTTGTACAAAATTTTCAAAGAATTATATAAATATAAAAAATGTACAGAATGAGTCATGGGCAGTAAAATAATGAATACATTTTTAGATACCCTGAACCTCTACAGCAGGGGATCACCAACCTTTTTGAAACCTAGAGCTACTTACTGGGTACTAATAAATTAATGTGAAGGGTTACCAGTTCATAAACACTTGTAAAATAACATATTAGCTCAAATTTTGGGGGGATAAATCATCTCATCGGCATTTGACCCACTCGATTGTCTCCACAAACACTACGGTTTGGTCATGTCCTACAGTAATGACCTTTGTACTATACTTTTTTTTTTTTTTTAAATACAGTATTGTCATCTCCAAATTTGCACCAGTACAAGTCTGACCTAAAAAAATAATAGCAACAAAAAAAAGTTTGATCCAGCTCACTGGTGAGTGACGCCATTTTTATTTAGAATAGCAACGTAAAATAAATTGGAAAAATCACTAGTGATCTATTTTCAAAACTCGCCCGTGGGCTTCTCATGTGGTCCTTGGTGGATACCTGGTTCCAGCAGGCAACATCTTGGTGACCCCTGATCTACAGTATACTAGGACTACGAACGAATGGCTCGGTGGTGGTGCATTCGAGTCTGCCGGAAAGTGCACTCAATGCACTCAAGTGTTTGCTTTATGTCATGGTTCGGTTTTATCGTGGTATTAATGGTATGCTAATTAGTGCGGTATTGTGGGAAAGCTCACAGTACTGCAGGAAGGTTAACGGTACAGATGAGGCGAAGAGGTGAAAGCAGGAATACTGAAAAACCTCTCTTTTTCTTGCTCGCATTTCCCCACAAGTTTTTGTGAAAAAGACATCACATCAAATTACTGTGCGCTTCTATCAGAATCAGAATCATCTTTATTTGCCAAGTATGTCCAAAACACACAAGGAATCCGTCCATCCAATATTTACATTCGTATACAGTACCTCCAAAACGCTATTATTGCTGCAGCAATAACCATGATAGCATGATAGCATCCTCACAATAACAAAACTGTCCATTGAGAAATTGTCCACTAATTTAACATAATTTATTGCCATATTTTTTAAAAGTTATAGCATTAGAAATTGCTGCCATTCTAACTAACATTAACAATTACTGCCTACTAACAGTGATTTATTTGCTTGAGTCCAAAAATTCAAGTTAAGTAAAAAAAAGCAGGAACACTCTTAAAAGCAACATAGGTTTAGAAACAGCCAAGTAACAATAAACAAAATAATCATGGGACTCATACATAGTTTCTTTTGCTCCGCATAGTGATATTGTAAAATAGTTTATTTTTCTGAGCAGCCTCTGTGATATTTTTTTATTTTAAATGTAGACATTCGATTTTAAGAGAGGGAAGTATGTAAGATGATTTATTTTTACAGTGATATGGAGTGGACCTATTTTAGTATAAAATTTTTGGGACTAATGGAATGTAATTGTAGAAGTATACGTTTTAATAGGAGTTAGAATTGTTATTCCCTCTCCGTGTGATGTTCGTTCACCCATGACTTTCGACTCATTAGTACACCACCAAAGAGTGATACTGTTACAACATGCTTAAACAATTCGGTACAGTCAAAGTAAATTTACACTAAAAACAAGTGTATTTCTCTAGTATTAAGGCGGTGTATTTTTGCAGTGCGCTGTTGTAGATCTTTGCAGAGTTTGCTTAAAAAAAAAAAAAAATAATAATAATTAAAAAAAAAAAAAAAAAGGAGCTCTCCTCTGAAGGAGGTTTCCATTAGGCTAGTCCCGAGGAGTTTTATGGATAACATGGAAGCACCACAACAGAAGCTGGAAATTAGCTGGAGGGGACGACCATGCGGCAGAATGAATGGGAGAAAGTTTATCCAAGACAGCATGAAAGAGACTAGAGCTGGCTAGGCTAGGTAACCAGCTGGTTGGCGAGAAAGGAGGTGGCTGGTCCCAGCCAGGGAGGACTCACGGAATGGAGAAGTGCAAAGCAAAAGACCTGGGCTTCTACCTTTGACCAAGGTACGCCAAGGCATCCTGGTTAAAGTAAGCCATTTTAAACTAAAAAGAAAAAAGTTTCTGGAGGGAGACACAGCAGCTAAAATAGGTCAGTCAAAACGTGCCAGGGTATTCTTTTTCCAGTTCAACAGATCGTTTTTGAATAATCAAATAGGATTTTTCATTTGTTGGAGAAATATTATATATAGGAGTAAAGACTTGATTGTAATGCGCTAGTCTTTCAATACAAATATGGCAAATGGGGATTTAGGGAGTGAATCTGAGCACTACAGTAAACCCTATAAATACTGTAACTATCACAAATGACAATAAAGGCCTAAAAAATTACTGAATAGCACTAAGTTAAAACTAAAATTGATCATTTGATTTTTGACCCGCTATGTCAAGGATTTTGTACATCAGTAAAAATAAATGGGGTTCATGCTAAAATTCAGAACACCTAAACATTCTGTCAAACCTGAAAGACGATCCATGTACCGAGACAACAAGGAACATCTTTGGATGGAAAAATTTGAGCAGCAACACCTTACTGAAAGCAAACATGTTTAAATCCATGATTATATTATATGCAATAACTTCACTTAAAAAGTTGTTGATGGTCATGCTATTTTCTTGAAACTGGCCCAAAAAGTCCAAATATGATAAATAAAATCCCTTACAAAGTGAATGACAGGTGCGGGACAGGTGTTTTCGACGTCATCGGTGCAGGACCCATGGTAGATGCAGTGAGAGCTAGCAGGACCCCCGCACCAAACGCAGCCGTATTTGGGGTTGGCCGTACGACATCGACTACAGTCTGCTCTCCCCACAGAACAGTTGTATAGAGTCACTGAAGCAGGGAAGAGAAAGGTCATCGTTGTTAACATACAGGATATTCTGCGGGGAGGGTTGCCCACGCATTTGATAACTTGTGAAACATAAGGAATTAGCATTCACCGAAAAGATCATCAGCGCAGTCAATGAAGAAATGATCTTTCCTCCTCACGTTGATCGTGGCTGGGTATTCCTCCATCAAAGCAGAATAAACAAACTGAAAAATAATGAGTAAAACAACTGTGTTATTAGGTATAGTATACAAGCAAAGTCATGTGCGAGGCAGTGATGTTTGGTTAAGACGGGTAATGGGTAAAATTTATGCAAGCAAAACAGTACAATTGATCCCCGCATAATCACAATTCCACCTAGATATTTGTATGGAAAATAAAATATTCTGACCTGATGGGGTTTGCAGGTTATCAAAAAGACTGAGGGCTGTTTGGCATCCGGCTCCACAGATGCTTCGACCACCACTGAGCGATTCTCAACGTCCAGCACACACTCGTAGTTCAGATTGTCATCCTAAATGTAAACAATGTTAAAAAAACAACAACTACAAAAAAAAAACGTTTTCATTCAAAACTTCAAGACGGTCATATCAATAAGAAAAATACATATATACACCAGTAAATAATATCCTTTAATGACCTGTTTTCGCAAATAAATAAATAAACATACTTGTAAGGTTAAACTACCTGAAACAGGTTGAGGTGTTGTCCCACTAGTGTAATCTTCCTTTCTACATTGACAGGAAGGAGGGCTGAATCATCAACTTTCTCCATGCAAGGACAGTCCTGGAAAATATGTGAATGTTGAACACATGCACTGGATTTTAAATTCAGTTTAAGAAAATCCCCAACTGCTGGGTAAGAAAATGAAAAATCAAATTTTTTTAAGCTGTCTTTTGTCTACATAAAAATTAGTCGTCAAGCACAGGTTAAATGAATATGTTGTGCTAACACTTGTAATCATGATGCTATTTAAGATGACCAGATGATGATGCTAAAATGTTAGCTTTGGCCAGAGTGTACGGTATCAAAAAGGTCAGTTTTCATTGGGCTGAAATGGAGTTGGCATATGGACATGAAGCCAAAATACACCAGTCACACAAGTTTGAGATACTTGGCTTTCGAGCAGTATTTCAGGATGAACCTAATATGGACAATAAACTTGACGGGTGAACTAAATTTGAAACTCTCTAAACTGTTCAATGCACATGTACAACTGTTCATCGTTTCAGTATTTTTTTATTTTTTTGCAATTTGCTGTTTTCTAACAAGGAACTGAAGCTGAACGACAAAATTCACAACAGATGTTTGATTCATGAATGGACCAATAAATGTCCTGGTTCAATTAGAATTGGTAATTAAACAGTCCTTTTCATCATTCTGTTAACATTTTAACATCATGGGACCAAGACGACACCAAAAATGTATCAATAGTACCTCGCCATTATGAGGTTTTAAACAGGATGAGTGAAGTGGCCACTGAACTTAAGAGTGTCACCAGCAGGTTACAAAAGAGCTACAGAGAGACTGGAAGTCACAAAGGCATACGAAGTGGACTTCCTTGAAAGAAAAAAATAACACCTGTTGTAAATTTTGCCATTAAACTCCTTGAAAACAGAACATTGTGCAAAAAGGACAAACATTGAACAGGGGTACATGTATAGTTGAAACCAGATGTTTACATACACTACTGTATTTAAAAAGACTATTTTTTTTTATGTTTTAGGTCAATTAGGATTACCAAAATTATGCATTTTTGCTAAATGCCAGAAAAATTAGGATTTGTTTTTTGTTTTTTTGTTTAGACGTTTCTTTATCTTCTTCAAAGTCTAAAGTTTATAAACAGTAAGATTATGATGCCTTTAAACAGTTTGTGAAAACTCAGATGATGATTTAATTTCTTTGGAAGCTTCTGATAGTTTTATTGACAACATTTGAGTTATACAGGGACACACTGGTGGATGTATCTGAACTAGACAAACCTAAAACACACTGCTTCTTTGTGTAACATCATGGGAAAGTCAAAAGAAATCAGCCAAGATACCAGGAAGAGAATTGTGGTTCATCCTTGGGTGCAATTTCCACATGCCTGAAGGTGTCACATTCATCTTGTGCTTATAGGCAAGTATAAGCACAATGGGAATGTCCAGCCATCATACCGGTCAGGGAGGAACGGGGTTCTGTGCCCCAGAGATTAACGTACTTCGGTCCGATATGTGCATATGAATCCAAGAACAAAAGCAAAAGAACTAGTAAAGCTGCTGGCTGAAGCTGGTGAAAGTGTGTCCTTATCCACAGTGAAACAAGTACTGTACGGATATGGGCTGAAAGGCCATTTTGCCAGGAAGAAGCTATTACTCCACAAGAAACAACAACAACAAAAAAACAGATGACAGTTTGCAAATGCAGAGACAAATAACTTATTTTTTTTATTTTGTCCTGTGGTATGACCAAACTAAAACTGAACCTGTTTGCTTATAATGTGTATCGTAATCGTAATGTTTGGAGGAAAAAAAGGGACGGCTGAGAACACCATTCCAACTTTGAAATACAAGCATCATGGCAGCATCATGTTGTGGGGTTGTTTTACTAAAGGAGGGACTGGTGCATTTCATAAAATAGATGGCATCACGAGGAAAGAACATTATGTGGAAATGCTGAAGCAGCATAAGAAATCAGCAGGCAGTTAAAACTTAGGTGCAAATGGGTCTTCCAGATGGACAATGACCTGGAGCAGACTGCCAAACAGGTTACAAAGTGGTTTCAGGATAAATAAGTCAATGTTTTGGAAAGGCCATTGCAAAGCCTTGATCAATCCTATTGAAAAATTCTGGGCAGACCTGAAAAGGCATGTGTGAGAAAGGTGGCCATCAAACTTGGCTCAGTTACACCAGTTCTGTCAGGAGGAATGGGCCTAAATTCCTGCCAACTATGAAGCTTGTGAAGGACATCCAAAATGTTATACTAATAACACTAATAGTATAAAAATGCTTCTGAAATGTATGTAAATGTCTGATTTTCTCAATTTGAAAAAATCATTCTCTTGTTATTCTGGCATTTATCAAATAGAAATGATTTTGGTAATTCTACTTGACCTAAAACATGAAGGTTTAGTCTAATTTCATGTCAGACAGAGAGCAAAAAAAAAGTGTATCTCTATTTATATAATGTATGGAAACTTCTGGTTTCAACTATACATTAAAAATGTTTGAGGTCACATTAGGTTCACTTGTAAAGCTTATATAAAAGCTGAATACTTTGTGAGTAGTGTGGAATTAAAACATATGCATTGATAATCCTTCCTGTGGACATGGCCTAATTAACCATCAATAGATACAGTAAGGATAGGCATAAGTAGTCTTTGACTGGTCTATATTGACTCAGTTATTTTTTGTCTTTTAATTTCCAATGGGACATATTTTGTTCCAGTTCTTAAATATTTGAGGTTTAGCAACCTCACTAAGTTCTATTCATCTAGGTGACTATTTAATATGTTCATATAATACAGCTTCTGAACTCACCATAAAGTAAGAATCAGAGGAATCTGCCTGGTAGTTTTCGTCAGACTCAATGATGGACTCAATAACCATTTCTGGTGATTGTGTAAAGGTGAGGTTTTTGTTAGCATCAGTCAGAAAAAAGGGCACTCTCCCATCTACCCCACTCTCAGGCCTCTCCCTCTCCCATGGAGGAGTGTCACTCTTTTCAGAGCTTACTACTGGGATTCCCCCAGCCAAGTCTATGCCAGCAAGGTCTGGCAAAGTAGCAACTTCACCGGATGTGGTTGAGCTTATACCAGAGGAAGAGCCTGCTGCCTCACCGGATGGTTCTACAAGGGTTACTCCAGAGTCTACGGGCCCAATCGTGCTGCTAGGTAATGTAGTGTGAGATGTGTTGCCATCGTTATCTACATTTTCTATCAGCCAATCAACAGTCTCATCCTCTGAAAAATGTCTGGTTGTGGCCACATTTCTATCAAAGATAGAGCCGCGTGTGATGCTGGCATCTGTATGTAGGCTGGTGGCCTGGCTGAAGGTCCCAATGAAGTGGGGTGTTGTGTCCATGGCATGGCGTGATGTGGACTTGCTGTTAAATGTGGTAGGGATTGCTGCTGTGGTGGCAGCTGCAGTGGTTGTAGCAGGAGTCATGGTGAGTGGCGGCTGCGTCGCTGTCACTGTTGTTGCAGCAGTCGTCACAGTTAAAGTGGTCTGTTTTCTGGTGGGTGGTGGAATGGTGGGTGTTGACGGTTTGAACTTGTTGATGGAGAAGTGCAAAGGAACAACCAGGAAAGGCCAGAAAAAAAGGCAGGGGAGGACAAAATTAGGATAAACAAGAAGACTGAAGAATTCAAAATAATAACAAAACAAGACTGGAAATGGAAAATATACACAGGCAGAGCAAATAAGACAAGGCACACAAACGTACATGTATGGCGTGATGTGAGTCGGTGATACTAGACAGCCTTGCCATAAATGTTGACTCACATTTTTATTGTAGATGGTGACTCCTTGGCTGCAGGTGTGTCTGTGTGTGCAGACATGCTCATGGATACACCAGTTACACCCCCAGCGACTACTAACACACCCATGGCATCTGGTTAAAACAACAACAACAACACAGCAGCATTACACAGTGAACAATACAACAATCCCTAATTTGCTTAAGAAAATATCGCCGAAAATACATCTACAGTAACAGAAGGTTTGTAACAGTTTCAAATAATTGGAAAATGTATGTGACAAAACATTCAGAGTGCGCGCTGCCCGTACCTCGCCAATGGCGAACTGAAACAGGATGTGGCAAAGCGAATATTGCCCACGTTCGCCACGCTGGGAAATCAAAATCACCTGTGTCAAAACTTAAAAGCCCTTCCTGATAAAAGTTAAATTGAAAATTTTAAAATTGTTAAATTTGCTCATTCTGCTGTGTGTCAACGAGACTTTACACCGATTTTATCGACAAAATTAGCATTTTATGCTGATTGGCTGATCGGCTTTAATGTCATACATAATTCGCCGATCCAATCAATGACATCATCTATCGGCTCCGCAAAAGACATTTACTCCGCATCGCCATCGTGCAAAGTATATTTGAATCCAAAAGCTAGTTTATTTTTAGCCTTGTCACGTGTCTTTTGACGTAGTACTGCAAATAACTGACGGCAAATAGTTATTTAAAAAAAAAAAAAAAAAACATGTTGGCGGTGTGGGACAGACAACACGTCTGAGACTGACGACACGTCTGAGACTGACGACACGTAATGCCGGGATCAGACTACAAGACAAATTTGCTCTTTCATGATTACACTATGTCAGACTACTACAATAAAATCTTGTATTCCGATACCACCGCATCCCGTTTTTTTACCATCATTGTGCTTTAACTTGTCAAATGCGACCGGATACACTCGCCACCATGGCGACGAGAAGAAGAGTGGATCGCGTCGACTGTATTATAAGGTAAAGAGACTGGATGTTTTTTTTCCATGCGTCACCGTCCCTGTTGATCTGTGACTCCATGTGCGCCCATCTCACAGCCGCGGTGAATGTATTGTGGATGCTTGGGCTAAGGTATCTGCTTTGACTGTTGTCCGAGCTTTCGCGAAAGACGGCATCATTGCTGAACAGCCTCCCGGCAACGAGACTGACTCAGACAATGATGCGAGGGAACCTGGCGTGTTTGATGGAGAACTTGCCGAGCTGTTCATTTTGGATACAGAATATGAGGACTTTGATGGATTTGTGGATGAGGATTGATCAAAAAATAACGTGAGTACATTGTTAAATACTTCAATAAAGTACAGCCGAACTCAGTGTTGCCTTTTTAAAAACATTGTTTTAGCGTGCATGCATGCTACCGTATGTTTTACCATGCCTGCGCCCAATAATACGGTGCAACTTATGTATGTGTTAAATACAGAAATAGACCTCGTAACTGAGACTGCGCCTTTTAATACGGTGCGCCCTATGGTCTTGAAAATACGGTATATCCAATATCGTGTCGGTCATACGATATTTATTTATTTATATACGAATGTATTTCTTGTTTAGTGAATAATGCTTAAGATAAACGCTCTCCCCAAAAATTGCATGCTAAATCGCAATACTGTATTTGTTTATATAAAAAAATAAAAAAATAAATACATAAAGAAACAACAACAACTTGCAATTCAGAGTATTTTCCCAAATCATTCAGCCCTACTCCTGATTGATGACAGGGTCCACATCGTTAAAGCTTATCGGCTTAGTTCCCAGTAACGTGGACTGGCTAAGTGTGGCTAAAGGTTTAGCCACATAAACACACGAGATGTTGTGGCTAACTACACACAAGTGTGGCTAGGATATTTTTATACTATTTAGCTACATTGGCAAAGATGTTGAATGACCCAGTGCCAACCCTGACATCCAAAAGGACATCATTCATAAAAAGAGGAAAATAGTGCAGATAACAAAACTACCCCAAAAAATAAATAAATAAAAATGTAACATAAAAAGTGTTGTCTCATGAATGAGTCAGTGTGCTTGTTCCAAAATAAAAGCACATGATGCATCGGATGTAATTATGTCCTGGTGACACAGCAGTATGTGCGTGTGTGCGTGCACGCATACTCACGGCCTTCGTTCAGAGAGCTTCTGCACAAGGCCACAGTCAAACAAGGTGAATTCTGTTTCTGCTACCGTTACGTTGAGGAAACGAAGGGATAGGATCACCATCACGAACTCTGTATGACACCAAAAGCACTTGATTACAATGACTACATTCCTATACTAGCTAAACAAAGTGTATTTTTATGAATGACTTCTGTATTTGAATGTACAGATATAATGTACGCTGGGACTATAGCATAAAAAACAGATGTAGAAAAGAACTGTCATTTGAAAAAGAAAGAAAAAAACTTTTTCTCTGCATTTTTCCCTTGTGTTTTCTGAAATGGGAATTTTCAAAACATCCTTTTCAATTGGCTATTTGTTGTTTAATTTAGCTTTTTGATTACTGTAATTTTTCGTGTATAATGCGCATTTTTTACCCCACAAAAATTGTCAAAAGTCAATAGAGCGCATTATACATGGGTATAGGAGAAAATGAAAGACTTTCACATTTTATAAATGTATGCCCCCATCTAGAGGTTAAGAAATGCTGTACACTTTCATTCCACTATGCCACCACCCCCTAGAGTTTATGAAAAAGTTGTACACTTTCATTCTAGTATCCTACCTAGAGGTTATGAAAAATGTGTAGACTACATTTTTGTTCCAATATGACAGGGGTACATATGACTGCATATATGTACAATTGTGCTCATAAATTTACATACCCAGGCAGAATTTGTGAAATTTATTTATTTATTTTTTTTATATATAAATACGACTGATGACTGAACAACAACCATCATTTATTTCTGTATGGTTATGTTTTGTTTAATGATAATGCTTTTCTAAAATGCTGGACAGTTTAATTTGAATGCCATTAAAATAAAATTTAAATGTGTTT
The DNA here is from genome assembly GCF_024500385.1 of Phyllopteryx taeniolatus. Lineage (NCBI taxonomy): Eukaryota > Metazoa > Chordata > Actinopteri > Syngnathiformes > Syngnathidae > Phyllopteryx > Phyllopteryx taeniolatus. The sequence continues at coordinate 22,574,605 of NC_084502.1, read as the reverse complement.
CGCCTGGTCCTTCATGTTTTCTTTAAAGAATTGTACCCAGCTTACAAGTTCTGCCTGGGAAATCAAACATATGAGCAAAACTGTGTGTTTTCTCATTTACCAAATAAAAGTAGGGCTGTAAATTTCAAAGTAAGAGCAAGTAAATAAAAAGAAAGTATTGTGTGTTCAAATAAAGTGCTTAACTTCAGAATAATTATTTGAAAAAACTAACAAAATACAGATAATACTTCATGTTTTGATCATGTGGGTAGAAGCAAAATCATGTATTGTAAAAATGCATTATACATAGGTTGAAGCGTTTTCCAGAATTTTGAGGTCAACTTTGGGGGTCCGTACCGACATGGGTGCGCATTATACACGAGAACTTACGGTCACTTGAAATTCAAGTTTTCAACAAGGATTCACCTTTTCTGCAAATGGTTGCCGTTAATAGCAGCATCTTTTGCTATGGAATGCATTTGAAAGCCTTCAAATTTGTTTTACAGTTCATAAAAAATCTAATACTATTCCAACAGAGATACTTTTAGCCCGGGGTCAGTGGTGGTGAAATGTGCAAATAAAATATAGCCATTTACATGTGGACAAAACCTGAAGCTCACCATCTCCATCCCCAATGGAGGGCAGACTACTGGCATCAGGAGTGGGGCATACAACACCGGTGTTTGCAAACATGGCAGGAGTTTCTGTATCATGGAAGAAGCAAGAGTAGGCCTCTCCTTCTCCTAAAGTAGGGAGTCCTTCAACTGACACTGTTATCTATGGGAGAAGAAAAAAATAGTTATCAAAAAGCATTAGCTTTAAAAAAATATATATATATATATATTAAAAAATATATTAAAAATACATTGGATTCTCTCCAGTTTTATGGCAAAAAAAGTATTTGTGATGTAGCTATGGTTAAAAGATATTTTTTTAAATGCAATACCAATTGAAAATCAATAGCAATTAAAGATTGAATGGAATGGAAAGTTCAAATTTATGGATTATGATTGGTGAATTATTACAGTATCAGTATGATCACAATATTTCTAAAACAAAAAAAGGCATTGTTATTACATGCAAGACCCCATGTAATGCACTTAAAATGACTAAGATGATAGTGATCACTGACTTTTTCCACCATTCTCTGCATACAGGGTCATTATATTGGATTAATTATCCATCTGCAGTCTAGTCTTCTTTGCAGGGGAAAAAATATCAGCATGACCTGGGGTGCCTTCCACCATGTTTCATAGCATATTAACATGCGCGTGACAAGTCTTCTTCCACAAGTATTCTTTCTCTGATGGTTTGCTGTGGCAGTGCGCATCACATGGGAGAAGCAAAGACAGCTGCAACTCTTAAATACACTAAATACAGTAGTAACCATAGTTAAAATGTGAAACACTAATAGGTTACTTAAAAAAAAAAAAAAAAAAAAAAACGATTGTTTCATCCCCTTCGCAAATGTTTAATGATTATAAAGATTAGTTAAGACCTGGTGGGGCATTAAGGACAAAAAAATATAGTCACAGCAGATTAGGGCTGAACATTTTGTAGTTTACCCTCAATTTGCAAGGGCTACCCATTAGATGATGTTACTTCCTCTCCCTCAAAATTACATTTGTTTTCTCCCCGCGACTGATGTTGTACAGGCTGAGATGCTGGATGCTGAGGCACTGCTGTGTGTGGTTGAAACTCCACAACCACTGACCCTTGACTGACCCTCGCCGGCACTCCCACCGCTGTTCACACCTGAAGTACCAAAGCAAAGAGTTTTAAGTACGAAATCCAAGAAAAGAACAAGAGAAAATATAATAATCACATAGACTCACCGCCCCTCCAGGACACACCAGCCACAGTACGGGTCATTGGCAGACAGACAAGACTGGCAATCCAGGTGATCGCCACATTCTGCCACAGGACGCTTCTCTACCTGAAGGTAAAATATATCCTATGAACTAACATGTATTCCACTTATATTCATTCAGGCTCACAAATTTATAGAGTGGATCCTGTGAAGTCAAACGGTTTGGTGGTTGAAACCATGAGTAAAACAAAATTAATTTTGGACCAGCGTCACCGAATTTGAATGTTGTGTGACATTTTTAAGAACTTTGCATACATGCTCCCAGTCTCCTTTACCAATGTTTGTCTGTCCTTTGTTTTGTTTTTCATTCCTCTGTAGATTCTCCTGTTAGATTTCATAAAATTTTCTACAAAAATACACTATCTGTGTATTGTGTTTGGATTCGACAAAAGACCTCTGGTTATCGAGAACTCTTATCCAATTCCTTCAGCAACCTTCAGATTACACGAGAGAGGTTTTTCGTCACTTTGTCCTAAAGTTTTGCACATCTAAAAAGAGACGTGGTGCCCCTTTATGAGCTAAAATAATTACATTTTAACGTTTAAACTTAAAATCACGCTAAAGCAGGCGGCACTCCAGTCTTATTCTTTTCTCTTAAATTAATTACATTTTTATCCAAACCAATATACGCTACACTGCATACTTGAACATGTTGGCAATGATGAATCATCCTTTATGAAAAAGCAACTTTGTGTTTACTTACTACTACTTAAAGTTATATCAAATTTAAATCATACAAAAACATGCGGAAAATCAAAGTCAATTCGGTATCTCTCTCTAGCCACACTGCGGAATACAGCAAAAGGCTGAGGCTGTAAAAATTGATTTGTTAAAAAGTATAAATATTTGGAGTTATCCCTTTGACTTTAACGTCAAATAAAATAAGATAAATGCATGAATAGCACTTTTCCATACATAAGCATCTCACAGCTTCTCACACAGACACTGTAGGGAGTGTGGCTTCACAATTAGAGGCCACTTTCGCTGATCAATACTATTGTTATGTCTGACCCCACACCTCACGCTGACTGTTCTATTCAACACAGAAGGTGGGTGCCCTTTGGCCTTGACAGCCAGCTGCTCTCATTTTGCCATTATGCTCTTTGCCTTGTATTCCATTATGTTGTTTTTTTTCTTTGGGAGATGCAGCTTGAGGAGGTAAGCGTGGACAATTGTGATGAACAATCAATTATGTGGCGATGAATGACGGCACATGTTCAGTCTCGTGCATGGAGACATCTGGGTGAGTGGTTGAATGGACAGGCCGCCACACTGAAAAGACTACAGCTGTTAAACTATTTCAAACAAGAGCACTCAAAAGGAGCTAAGACTTTTCCACCTGAAATCAATGAGCAGATACCGCCTAGGATTAACACCTAAAGGGGATAAAGTTTCAGATACAGACCATAAATCCAAGGAAACAAAATGAAAATACACTGGATTTGCAGCCGAGATCCAGATAAAACTTGAGCTGGATTTACACTACATAGCCAAGTGACAGAATGCCAATTTGTTTATACTTATGTGGCCTAGTTCAGATATGCATCATGGTAGGGTATAGAATCAGATTCAAATCACTCACAAAGTTTTGACAATAATAAGATTTGACAATAAAGTTCCCATTATAAAATTGATTAGAGAACAAAAGAAAATATCACCTTCTCAACATGACAAACAAAATCCAGGTCCACAAACTAAAAACAGTAGACACCGTAACCCACCCACACGAAGGTAACAGGAAAGATGTGAAATTCACTTGGTGATTAATCTGTCTTATACATGGAAGAGTACCTAACCTCTTACACGACTTACAGAAGCTTTGGTCATAATGTAGATGTGTGCGCCTTTCTGGTCCAGTAATAGGTCACGGTTAATGGGGGAGTTGGCCTGGATAGTCACGTTGGCATACACCTCCACTTGGCTATCTTGGCCCAGATACACCTGAGGAAGACCATCAGAGGATAGCAAACACTTCATAAACTGCACAATGTAGATGGATAGAACATCAGTAATTCCACGACGACAATTATTAGACACTTCAATTTCGAGGTACAGTAAATTATATTGTGGCAGTGCAGTGACAAACATTCGAGAGGTGTTTTAATTAGTTGTTTAGCTACACAGATTTGAAAGTACAAGAAGAACACAAGGAGCCTGATTTAAGACCCCCAAATAGCAGGCACTAAATTGTGTGTTCACTTACTTTAAGAGATTTCAC